>NC_090666.1:39828869-39838869 GCF_013368605.1 Nyctibius grandis
GCAGAACATCCATCACCTTCACAGGCCAACAATACTTCACAACCTTTAGGGTTCTCTCTCACAAATAGTAGTAAATACTTTTAAACTAAATAAATAACTGCTGTCAACTTCACTTACAGAAGCCCTCTGCCATCTTTTGCAGAGCTGCATTAGCCAAGGATGCCCGTGTCCACAATGCAGCCCCTTGACGTAATTCATCATTCAGGTAAAACAATTTAAAATGGCCGCAATAATAATTCACGTGTATAAAGGCAAGGCTGTGAGGATCTTTCTGCACACTAATTACATCTATTTTGCCAATACTCATACCAGGGGATTTTTCTTTTCTTTTTCAGCCTTTTGTGGATTTCGGTGACTAACTACATGTGTTTGTTGTTTCTGTGTGTCAAATCAGACACAGAAACATTAAAAAATCCCAGCCTCGCTATGTGAAATTCAATATAATATCATCATGGCCTTTGCTTTCCCATTTTCAGAAGTTAACTGTTGTCACCACTGTCAGCACAAACATACCTCAGCAGCCTAGCTCTGCCTTTACAGGAAAACAAAAAGGATTTTTTTTTTCTTTTTATAATAATTGACAATAGTTTCTTTAAATGTGGGTCACTGAGCAGAGCACACAATGCATTTCAAGCTGATTACTATTTTCTCACTTATGATGCATAAAGTTGTACTCAGTGTCGAGAAATGAAAGCCCTCCTACACAACGCATCCTAACTTCAGACTCTGTTCTTTCCACTAGGTCAAGCAAGCAACTTTAAGCTTCACCTAAAATTTACACGTGCGATGGAGCTATGGAGATGGCACGAAAACGAGTTGCTTCAAGTCCACAGAGAAGAGCCCAAAGTCCTCCCTGCTCTTCAATGTACAGGAGGGAAGACACGCTGATGGCTGGCTCAGAGACATTCTGACTCTAAGATGTAGCAAAAAGCCAGCTGAAGAGCAGTAATAAATGTTGAGACCAGTGCTGGTATCCAAAACTTCATAGGAATTAATGATAATTCTGTGTAAAAGTTGCACTAGCAAGACATGCTCATAATTACACACAGGTACTGTCCCGGGTTGCGGTGGTATTTGCCATTTAGTGCTGTGTTTACATGGTGAGGGATGGATCAGACCAGAGGAGGAGTATCTGAGTTATTGGCATTGCATTCCGTTTTGTGCTGAATCATATTCAAGTTTCGTTTTCTGTAAAGGGGTTACCAGAGAGTACAGAGCTCAGACCTCAACTGCCTCCAGAACAACTGGGACCTGCACAAGTAGGGATCTCCAAAAAACTATACGTAAAAGGCCCTGGCTTTAGCTCAGACAAGCGTTATTTTCAGTTGAAATTGTTATAGTCTAGCAAACCTTCTCCGTGCCTCCTTAAAATAAATGATACCCCAAACAGTATCACGAGACAGATTAATTTTACCGTCAGATTTAAGCAAACAAGATGTTCTTTTTGCTGTCTCTAGAAAGAATTTCCTTGTTTTATGTACTGTTTTGAACAATGCGATGGCAGAACTACATGTGACATTTTCTTCCCATAATGGTACCTGCTGAAAAAATTCCTCTATTAAAAATGGCCCACGCTAACATTTAAATGTTGATAATAATTAGCCTGACATTTGAAATACAGTGGTTGCAGTGTTGTCTGGAAGATGTTCTGCTCAACATTACCTAACTAGCCCCTTTTCATACTTGCGTGCTTTCCGTACATTATTCTGTCAGTTACTGAACACATAAGACATCAGTTGCTAATGTATTAACATGCAAAAACTACGCTTAAGGGCCAAACACTGCCCCCAGTCCACAATGTAACTCCCATTGATGTCAAGTGCTGTTAAGGTTGTGACAACCAGTAAAAGAAGGGAGCTGAAAAATAGGGGATCAATTTTCTCCCTGATCTGCAAGGAATTTATGCAAACGGCTCCCTGCAGGATGAGGGATGGGAAAGGCAGCATGCTTCGTGCCGTGGGGTGGGGACAGCTGGTTTCCTCCTGCTCTGGCCCATTCTGCACAGCCTCAGCCAAGACATCTGGGGTAACGTCTTGAGAAATGCCCGGCTGTTTCAGGTGTGCTAGATGGTCAGGTCATTGGTCATATCGCTCCCTGGGTTTTCTGTAACGTCAGAGTAAGTGGTTGCAGAAAGGTGGCAATAAATTTGCCAAGCAAACCGAAAATGAAAGTGCCCACGTAAGTATGAAAATATGCCCTTCTCCTCGATGGATGATGAAAACTCTGTTTCATCCCCACGTGAAGAATTGCATGCTCGTTATGACCTATCCACATGCAGACAGCCCCAGTCAGGGGTGGCTGGTGGGATGACCAGAGGACAAACCATGACAGAAGCCCTAGAAGCAGCCTGCAGCCTGGCCAAGCCTAGAAATAGGAGAGAAGAAACTGCTTTCTTCCAACTGGTTCTTGGACATTCCCAAGCCATGCCTGAGTTTCTGGGATTTGTGTATCCAAAGGATTTAGGGGAAAAAGACTTACACGTGGGCAAATTCTGCATGTAGATAAGAGTGTACTTTATTTTTATGCTTTCTTACCCTGTAGATAACAGAATCCTGTAATGCTCACAACACTATGCAGCACATTAGCTATAAATGATACGATCTAAGAATGAAGTAATAGCATTACCCTTGCATTTCCTTGCTTTTGTCATCTACAGACTCTAAACAGAAAAGGCCTTACCTGCTTTTTTGTGTGCGTGATTTTTATCTCCTCTGTTCTATTACTAATAAATGTCTCTCTTCCTAAGAGAAATGAGGACGATACAAGTGATACGACAGGAAGTTTAGGATACACCCACTCTTTTCCCACCAGAATAAACACTGTTCTCAGGGAAGGGACATTGATAATAAAAATACATTTAATTTCAGAAATTTCTCAGGCAACCATAATTGGTATGGGAACGGTGATTCTAATAGGATGTACCATCAACATGTAAACTCCACAAACAGGAAGACTTTGATTTAAAAGACAAAATTTTACCAACAGACAGGACCTTAGCTGTCCTTAAGATGTGAGAAGGGAGCAAAAATAGAGAAATCTGAAATGCAGACTTCAAGGGTTGCTCAGCCCTGAAGCCTAAAATCTGATGCTCAGGCCTGTGTCTCACCCTGCCAGGTTGCCTTTACACATAAGTGCTTTGGAATATTTAAATAGTTAAACCCACTACAGACTTCAACAAGAGACTGTGATACTATTTTGAACCCAATAACAATGAACGCTCCTATATCATGTAGGCAAATTACTTTATATTTTTTCTATTTATATTTCTGGCTAGAGTCCTGAGGCAGTTGCCCAAGTTGCACTGTCAGATGAGGTATGCTATGAATTGGTGAAGCTCTTGGCTCTCTCTTGGCTTCTCTTTTCAGGAAGTGTCTGTTTTCTTGTTCCTGCTAATGACAATGGGATTCATCAAGGTTTATATAACTTGATTGAGAGACGTTAATTTTGGCAATTGGGTGGTCAACCAATCTCTGCTATTCTTATGGCTGTCTCTGCACTGAAGTGATAGGCCAGTTATTGGATGTTGATGACCAGGAGCAGTTTTGTCTTCCTATGAATCTTGAGGTTGTTGATTAAATCACATACACTAGGTTCCCAGACTGGAAGTTCTCTGCTGAATACATACTTTTAAATGGTTATACAGCATTAAGAGCACAGCTGAAGGCTTTTAGAAATATAAATAATTGATTATTTATTTATCCTTCAAGATAGCCTTTTCTCCTGGTAGATTATAGAGCTTGTTCACAGGAGAAACAAAAGCATAGCCTGGAGGAAGACAATATACCTTCAGTTTTTGCTTGAAATGAGTATGGAATTGGTATGACTCTAATGTTCATAGTGTTCAAGAAGATGTTTTTGTTGCTTAACCGTATCCTTGATCTGATTTTGATGATTTTTAAGTATTTAGGGACATTTTCTAAGTCTTAAGAAATTACAAGTACATTATCTTATGAGGAATCGAATGGCAGAAGAAAATTCTCTCCATAATAGTGCAGCCTAATACATTCACACTTCTCTTTCCCTGCCCCAAATCTGCTTTTCTCTTTCTTTAAACATAGAGAACGGGACTATTCTCGTAGTTATTCTGCTGATATAATTTAAAAATAAAAGAATAGTCTAATCTTTTTGAGAGACAAGTGAACAAGAAAAGGTGGATGAAGAACAGTTGTGAGCTCTAGTGAGGGACCCTCCTATATTACTGCCATTTATTTTGAGACCTGCTCCTGATGAATAGGCATAAAATAATCTTTTTCACTTTTCAAAACCCATGTGTTTGTTCCCATGTTCTAAATGTTGTGGAACTAGAAAACAATGGATGTGGCTGCAGAATCCTTAGCTCAGAACATTTATTTGGGTTTTGTATATATGAGGAATCACCAGTATTTTCATATCTGCATTTTGATTAAATTACCTTCCTTTTACTTTCATAGTAATTTTAAACCGCTTCACTGACTTCAATAAAAAGTCTCCAGATAACTACAGAATTTGGTCCACTTTTCCTACTGACCAACTGAAAAATCTGGCTACAGACAAGACAGAAGAACGCAAGATTTACAGCAGAGAGACAGAGCCAACCCTATGTTCTGATTAGCAGTTTGGATGCCATTGTTCTGTCTGGAAAACACATGTCATCCGCAGAATCACCCAAGCTGTCCATTGGCATCTGCCAACATATCCTTCATCACCCCTCTCTTTCTTACTTCTCACTCTCTTCCTTACACCTCTTTCCTCGTTCCTCTATATTTCTGAAATCCTCACAAGTACTCCATTGCAGTCAGGAGTTACCCCTTGTAAAAACTGATGTGGGTTTCATCCCCCTCCCAACAATAGCACCTTCAGTCTCAAGCTGACCGTCTCAAAATAACAGAAAATAGACCATTCCTCTGAGTCTTCTGGTGTGTCAGATTTCTGCTGTTTCTCTCTGGGGACAGAAATTCATAATAGCCCAGAGGCTTCACATTTTTTGAATTGTCACACTAAGACTTGAGTGCCTCCATGAAAGAAGCTGTAGAAAGAGATGCCTGAAGGTAGGCTGAGAAGAATCCAAAATTATGTCGGTTTCCTTCTACCTTCCCATCAATAGGGTCTTTGAAGAAGAAGCCTCTTCAGAAAAGAAAAAATAACTTTCTCTGTAGTTAAAAAGTCCACCACGGTTTCAGTTTGGAGACTAACAGTTGCAGTAGCTTTATTACCTTAGAATCTATACAGCCTCATGGTTTGCAGTGGATGGCTTTGCCTCCATGAGTTTTGATGGTGTCCTTGAAAGAGAGACATAGATGCATAACTTCATTCGGTGTTGACTTTGGAGGTGAATATTTTATCCCTTTTCCTTTTCCTGGCTGTTTACAAACAGTAGTAATAACTCCTATGCAGTATGCCTAATATTTGTAGCAGGGAGGGGAAAAAAAAAATATCAAAGCTTTTACTGGACTAAAACAGTTCCAAGTCTGATAGTTCTTCCTCACTGCAGTGACTGATGATGAGGGACAGAGGAGGTGAAAGAGGAGCTAGAACTGTATATCGTTTTCTATTATCTTTTGTCCCAAAGATGCTTTTATTATTTTCATTATTGTTTTTAGCTTTTATGTAAAAAGAAAAGATTCTTAACTGAAGAAAAAGATGTTTTCTGAGATCCAGGCGTTTTTGTGTGTAGTTTTTTAGGGAGTACAATCTCACATTCTTGAAGAGACCTGAGAAAAGTGGTAGTCTCTCTATAGGATAACTTTTCCAGCAAAGGATACTCTCTGTTGAAATTGGGCAGGGCAGCTTCTGGAAGATAGTAAGTTGCCATTTATCCACCTTACATGTCTGTCAGCCTGTTGAGAACTTGCTTTTTTGCTGTAAAGGGCCTGAAATACAGTTTGTACAACGTTGTCACACCCAGGCAGAGAGCTAAAACAGCTGAACATGATTATTTCTTAGGAACCCAACTCCGCCACCATATCCTTGGAAGAGTTTAAGTTTATAATTGTCAGCAGAATAGTTCTCCTCCAGCTGTGGACTGGGTAGAAGAATTTGTCAGGTTCCCACCGTTATGAGGGAGGTGACAGTACCTGGGAGGGTACTGGGGAAGGGGAGCCCCCAGCTAGTGGACTTCATCAGTAAAAAGAATATTGTCCTGAGGTTATTCACCTATGATGTATTTTGTAGAAAAAAAAATAGAAGAAAAAAAGAGGTCTTACTCCCACCAAGTAAATCTAGAACAAGAAAGCAATTTTTTTTTTTATGGTCAAGAAAGACTGGGATAGTGGCTGAGTGGTTGTGGATGAGTGGTTTGTATGTTCTTGTCAAATGAGTCAACTTGTCCTTCATTCTCAAAGAAGAGGAAGTCAAATCCGCTGCTAACACAATGGCAGAAGCAGTTGCTGCATATCTAATGTCTATCAGATAGGCAGGTGGGAGGAAAGGTAGAATTACCCAAATATTGTAGGTTGAAGATTCTATTATTTAAATAAAAAAAAAATCCAGAGAAATGTTTCCTGAAATCCCTTCAGACTGTCAAACGAGACTTATTCTTCAAAGCTGTCATTATGTGCTATGTAAATCTGTTTTTACAGACATCATTCAAACTGTGGACCATTGAGTATACAGGTCTTAACATCCACACAACTGCCAGGAGGAGTTATAAAATATCACATAACACACTTCTTATACAAAAGTAACACCTTGGTTACCTAAAGTGGATGGAAAGATCCTTTGTAAATGGACACAAACGGCACCAGAGCCAAGCATCATTCAATGTACAGGATAAATCCCTGTTACTGCAAAACTTCAACCTAATATTTAGGGTTAGGAGGAGTAAATAGAGGAAAAATGGATTTTAATAAGTTCTCTATTTTACTGGAAGCACCACTGTAATCATGGGAGGAGAAAAGAATGAAAACACTCTGGGACAACTTCTTCCTTCTCTTTTTCAATATTGATTGCTTCTTCCGTGGCACTTTGATACAATCTCCTTCATTTCAGTGGAACCAGGATCTGGTTCTGCACATCACTCAGCCAGACCTTAAATTGCCCAGATTCGTTTATTCCCAGACTGTAACACAGTAACTTTATACCCACCCTGTAACTACACATTAAAAAAAAAAACAAAAAGGAAAACCATGGATTTCTTCCTCTCTAGTAAAATTGTGTTGATTACCTTATTTAATTCATGCAGAAAAAAAAAGAAAAAACAGAAAAAAGGAAAGCAGCATTATACTGATGCTTCAGAAAAAAAACACACAATCCTAAACATGTGTCATTCATTGAGTCATTTAGACTAGTGCCTTCTCTTCTTCAGAAAATTACTCAGGTCCTCTTGCTTTCTACAATTTACAGTATTGCACTTCTAAGGAAATAATACCTTGATAATCTGCACTTCAAAACCCAAGTCAATAATTGCCTTTGATGACTGAATGAAAAAAAAAATAAAGAAAGAAAGAAAAAAGGAATCTGCAAGACTGCAGCAAAGGAACGCTGGAGAAAAGATGCTAAAACTGTTGCTGCACTTCTGTGCTTCGATGTAATTTATAATCTATTTGCCAACAGTTCTGCAATGGTTAGTACAATATGTCAAGAAGCTAAACCATATAAGCACCACACTGAAAAATTTAGCAAGACCCTGTCTAATTATTATTGTACATGACAATTCAACAAAATATTTTAAATCAACAGGAAGAAATATTAACAGTCTTTTCAGAAAAATGTACTCATCTTGCCTGAAGGATATCCATGAGGAATGTGAAAATAACTGTAATTTATTTAAGACCTGGAAGTATGAAATAATAAGCTACTGAACCATCAGAATTGTTTTGGTGTTGTTATCTGACATGAGGGCAGACCTTGTCTCGCTTTAAGTTTTATAGTAATAAGACCTTGGAAACAAAACCTTGAATAAACAGAACATAAAGAAAAGGGAAATGTGTCCTTGCATAAACAGATATTGTGTCTATCACCTTCTTCCAAAAAGGTTGCTCAACTTTATAACCACGTAGTAGGTAGAAAGTCAGTAAAAGCTGGACTGCGTTCAAATGTTCAGAAATCACAGACTGGTCATTTTGTAACTTAAAGTGAGTAACACCATCATGTAAAAAAGGCAACCTCTATAATGACTCTCTTTTTCTATTAAGAAGTTCTGTATCTGCTGGCATTTTATTCTCCTCCGCCCCAAAGATTAATAGCTACACATCTGACTCATTTTTCATATTGCATTTAACCCACAATTTAGAGCCTAAGCAACCTGGTATTTCAGCTCAGGAGAGGTGCTCATTGCCTGGTTGAAAGTTTAGAGAGAAAACTCTTAGATGTTAACCCTACCTTCTGCTGCCGTAGCCACATCTCGCCTCCCAAAGACATACTTCTCTGGAAAGAAACCTCCAAACTTCCACGCAAAAGCATTGTGCAGCTCTAGCCTCTCCATTAAGAAAAAAAAAAGCCACAACAAACCAAAAAAGCCAACACAATTGCCTTGAAAAATCTCTGCCTGCTGGTTTGGCAGCCCTAGCTGGGTTGGGTTGGGTTGGGGTATTTTTTTTTTCTTGTTTTCTGGTGTCAACAGGAAATCTTGTGTCTAACAGGTAACACGCCGCTTCCGAGCCCATCAGCAGGAATAATGGGGGAGATCAGCTCTGCTCAGAGGATAAGGCTGCCCCAGCATCACCTGCCCAGCTCCAAGGAGAGGAGATGGGGGGGAGGAGGTTGCAAGCATTAAGGTGGAAATGAGGGCTTGCCAGCCTTCCTCCAGAGGTGTTGCTGGCCCCTAAAGCTCCCAAGGAAAGGTTTCTGCTGGGGGGTTTGGGAGCACGGTGGTTTGGGGCACATCTAGGATGCTGATGGCACCAACTTTGCCAGAGCTGGGCAAGGCGTGTGGCGAGGCTGTGGGCTCCACGCGTGGTGGGCTGGGACCACAGGGACTTCAGGCCCCCAGAGCTCTCCCCCCCAGCTCTAATTCGGTCACCGGTCCTGGCTCACGAGCTTTGTTTCCAACATTTTGCTGCTGTGCAAGCACGGGCCCCGTTCCTAATACATTAAAACCTTTCTGTTTTCAAAATAGCATCGTTGCACCTCAGGACTGACAAAACCAGACAGCGGTGAAAGGGACGGCGACATGGCAGACACAAAAGCTCACCGCATTACGGCCACTCTAAACAGAGCACAAAAGCAAGGGAGTCAGCGATGTGTAAACCAAACAATGTGAGGGGAAAAAATATTGAATAATTTCTGTCATGAGGCAACTGACTAAAGCCAGGCTCTAATTGAATTAAACTCCCATTTATTTGCTCAGGCCTAAACAACAGGCTGGGAAAAAAAAAAAAAAAAAAGGAAAAAAAAAAACCCCAAACCTTAAGGTTTGCTCAACTGTTCGGAGGTACCACCTTTCCTCACCCCTGTATAAATCCACCATCTGTGCTCACACGCACACATGTGCCGGCGCACAGCAAATGCGCCGAGACCCGACCGAGCGCGGGAGCCAAAAAAGCACCAGGCACACAAAAGCTCCCCAGGCTGCCCCAGGTCTAAGGGAGCGAAAAAAAAAATAAAGGGGGGGGAAGAAAAGCTCCTTTGCTCATTGCCCAGGTGAGATAGCCTGGTGCGTCCTCTCAGCCTCGACACGCGTCAAGTAAAAGAAAGGTTAAAATTAGAAAATTCAATTTATTTGATAATTTCCCAGAATAATTAGAGTTAATATGGGTTAATTAATATGCAAATCTCTCAGCAGATGTTCTGCAGCAGGGCCTGTGTGAGAAAACAGCCTTTGCTTTCTCCTACGTGATTTTGGCTGTCAGTTATTGGGTATAATTACTGTAACTAACCGAATACACACAAAACCTTTGGAATATAAAATTGTTACAGTTCTAGTTCTGCACAAGCTGCTACTTTTCTGCAATAAAAGCGAACAATTTCTTTCAGAAAATAGGAGCCTTTTTGTTCCTTTCTTGATTTAAAAAGAAGAAATGAATCAAGTAAATGGCTTATCTTTTTTCTATGCATAATTAGGTCAGTATTATATGAACATTCC
>NC_090666.1:39843869-39848869 GCF_013368605.1 Nyctibius grandis
ATTTGGATCTAAGGGTTTATTTCACCTCTGGGTTCATCTTCCCTTCGCTTCCATCATTTCTTTTTTTTCCCCCCCACCCCTCTTTCTTTTTTTTTTTTTGATCAGAGGCATGAAAGAGTGAGTAAGTGTGAATGCTTAGGTACCTGGGGTATGGAAAGGTGGTAATTAGCACAGCAGGATAATTGATGTGTAGATTGCAGCATGAACAAATGCTTTGACTTGTTTGTTCTTCTCACTCTTCCACATTCAATCTCTTCTCTCTCTCATCTATTTATTTATTTATTAACCCAGACTAGCTAATGAACACCTTACTTGGCTTAGTTAAGTTGATAAGAGATATATATCCATTTAAATGGAGGGGGGGTTTCCCTCCCTTGCATGAAAACAGGAAGGGACTTCTTACACTTTCTCTTTTTGCAATAAAAACTTTGAGGAAGGCAAGGAAGGACTCCCTATGAGTGGAATTAGAGGACTGCAGGATTACATTACCTGCATTTTCTGAAGCACTGCACTGTGGGCATCGACCATACTTTCTCGGTATGTTGTCATTTAAAAACTAGTTGAAAAAAAAATTTGGAGTGAACCCAAGTTTTTAATGCAGCCACAGAATTACAAAGAATTACGTCCTGTAGAGGACAATGAAATTGCCCATGTACATGCCCATGTGCAAGGCTTCAAAGGACCAAGGGCTTTTGCTATATTGCATTTGGCAGCGCCGTCGTGAGGCTTCAGTATACATCTGTAGCAGGTAGTTTCTGATGGGGGAGGAGACAAAAGGGTATAACACTTGCTTACTTCTGTTTAAATTACGATACAGGGAAAAATAATAGAAGTCACTGAGGATTTTTTGTTGCCTTCGTGTAAAACAAACACATCTTTGTTTCATAAAATGATGATGTACAGACCATTCGTCCCTAATGATCCTTTGGGGTACATGGAGAAAAGAAATGTAAAAATGAGCGTAGAAATTCAGTTTAATATGCACGAGTGAGTGCTCTCCTCCCCGAATGGCATGCCGACTATGCAGACTTGCTGTTATATTTTTAACTTAATGCGCAGCG
The DNA here is from genome assembly GCF_013368605.1 of Nyctibius grandis. Taxonomy (NCBI): domain Eukaryota; kingdom Metazoa; phylum Chordata; class Aves; order Nyctibiiformes; family Nyctibiidae; genus Nyctibius; species Nyctibius grandis. The sequence goes on from NC_090666.1 coordinate 39,844,931, forward strand.
TATTAGCCATTACGTCCTCGGAGTGGACACATGTCACCCTGAATCGAAGATGAGCGCCACATGGCAGGGATCCCTGCGCCTGTGTGCGACTCAGTACTGAATCAGGATCTCTCGTCTGTAAAATCTGCTATGAGCCCAATCCTGCAATGCTCCCTCTGGTAAAACTGCCATTAGCTACAGGAGCTGATATTGTTAATTTACATTTTGCCAGCTATAGACTGGAGTTACTAACCGTTGCTTGTTCTAGGGACAGATTTAGACCTAATGATAAAATTATACTTTTTCGCAATAACTGTTACCCTTGGACATGCTCAGAAGTTTTATGGCAGTTCTGCAGCTGCTTATCCAATTGCAGAAACAGCTTTTCGCAGCTCCTTAGCTGTGCTACCTGCAGAAAGTGTACAAATCGCTTCCTCGCTCCTAATGCAGGAGCAATTAGTTTTACTTTTCCAGACTAAACACACATACGTGATTACTGTTCCCAGTGTCTTGCTGTGGCTTCTCCTGCTGCCACATTGCAACTAGCCAATTCGGTCTTTGCTCCGTTGGAGATAATCCTGTTTAGCTACTCTACAAGCCTGTCCGCTAATGTGACAGGCTGATCGCGACTCTGGAGCACCTCAGATCTCAGCAAACAGCATCTCCCGTTAATTGTACAGCAGGCCACCGACAAAGTCAAATAGTTATGGAGATCATCCTATGCCACTCAAAAGTTCTTGGGTAATACGAGCTGTGATGGCACAGAAGACACCACTAAAGCAGGAAAGCAGAAGAAAGGGTGAGGAGTTTGTAGTATAATTATTATAATATTTGAATATTCCTACTTCTTCTACAGACCTTCATCATATTCTCTTATGGGCCATGATCTGCTCTTCTTGTATCTTCAGGCTGCCCCTTTGTCAATCCCTGAACTGTTTTCCTTTGTACCCTCAGGGCTTCACTGCTTCCTATCAGGCAATGAAACTCATGGAAGAAGCATCTTTGGGTGACCCAAGAAGCACAGACACTGCGAGGGGATCCGCAGAAGGAAAAAGGCAGCAAAGCAAACCATCAGACAGAAAATCTGCTAGGCAATGTCCCTCCTTTTCATCCAGCACAACCCTCGGTAGTATGTGCTCGACAGGTGAGTTTGAGAGCCAAGGAATATTGCGAGTTTTGCGGCTGTTGGAGCACCAGAGCCATCAGGAAAACATGGGGTGTTTGAGGAGGCTCCTCTCCTGCTCCCTGGGTGACTTGTCCGCCACAGGGCTGCTTCCTTGTCTACTGTTTTATCACTCTTTTGTCATGACTTTTAGGAAGCTTGTAAAGCATTTAGCATTATTAGTAAAGATGAAATCAACTGGTAAAACTCACAGCAAAGGAATCGTTTGGGAACTAGGATAAAAACCCTGTTCAGCAACGGAGCTTCATGATCAACCCCAACATCCCTCCCCGGGGGCAGGCAGGAGCTCAGCTGCTTGGGGGCTGCCTCTTTGTTTGACCCTGGCGTGCACCCAGCCTGCAACCAACTGCTGCAGCCGCACGCCACAGGTATCTGCAGCACGAGCAAGTGGAAGTTGGGCTGTGACCTAATGTACAGCTAAACACCGCTCCGCTTTCCTTCGGTGGTGTGGGAGATGGGTAAGCAGGCAAGACACACCCTACCTGGAAAAGCATCAAGCAGAACACTGCAGAAAGCTGAATAAAGGCAATATCCATGATAAAGGGTGTTGCCTTGTTGACCTGCAGCAAATTTTTCTTTCTGCCAAGGAGCAGGCAAGGCATTGCCCACCTATGGAGGGTGGTCTTCAGCTGCACCTCCAGAGATTTCTGACTGCAAAAAGCAGGAGGCAGGCTAGAGAAGGAGTATTAGAGTTCCAGCAAGTTGGTTGCTAGCTTTCCAAGCCTGGAGAGCAAACTGAAGTGTATTATTAGCTCTTTTCTATTTGCCTCAAAAGCTGATGAAGAAGAAGTTGGAAACCATACTATTCAACTGCCAAATAACTAAAAAAATTCCAATAGCGCCTGACATATGAGCCAAGGAACCCACTGAAAATGTACATTTGCATCCAAACCATAATGCGCTGAGCTATGATCTCACTCTGAGGTGAGCTTTTTTATTATTTTTGTTTTATTTGGTTTGGGGTTTTTTGAGTAAGAAAGGAGGAAACAAAGATTAAGCCTTACACTAGCATGGTCTTCTGGGGGAGAACAGGAAAAGTCACTGTTAGTACCCTCCCCGTAGTGCTCCTGCTGTATGTGAGGGATGTTTTTCTCCAGCTCTGCCACAGGGATGGAGAAGTGGCAGCTCCACGCTGCCCTCCCACATCTCAGAGCCAAGGTCTGACCCCTCCATGTCCCCACGGAAAGCAGAGGACACAGTGAGGAGCCATGGTCCTCCGCGAACCCTTTCCCTGGCTGGCGAGCCCTGCCCGGCAGTCAGGGCTATCCCAGCAGCTCGTGGGAAATGCCACTTCCCAGAGCAGGAGCCAATCACTTTCACAACATCCAAGCTAAATAAATGATTTCCAGACTCCTGATCAAACCTCTCTATTATTGGCATTCACGTTTCAGTTCAGAAATTATGAATGGGACAGCCCAGCTTTATCTTAAAAGCATCTGGTATTTGGGAAGGAGAAATAGCCTGCTTTTTTTAAAAAAAAAAATAAGCTTTAACATAAAAATGCCTTGAGATTGGCAATTCTTATTAAAAGCTAGCTTTTTTCACCAGGTAATTGTCCAGATTTCTCACAGCCCTGGAGCAGAGGAGAGAGTTTGGGGAACAAGGGAAACATAGGTGGGAAAAATATACGAGAAGAAAACATGTAAAAGAAAACACATTTAAATTTGTTTCCACGCATGAGATCATATTTCTGGCACTTTGTAGAAGTCCTATGGAAGCTGTTATTTCCAATATACGAATACTACAGTGACTAAATTGGTGTTAAATTTAAATCTATTCAGGAAGTAATAGTCAATCTGCATTCCATGTAAAGGCTCTCACAGGCAAAATTATTTATACAAGGTAAAGTTGGCAAAAGGAAGTCCAGCGAAAGAAAAAAAATTACATGCATTAACCCAACCCTTCCCAGCTAAATACTTCAGTACTTCAATAGTCCTTCCTCAGGAAAATAGAGTTTCAGCCAGTGTGAGAGTAACACATTTTGTTAAAGTGGAAGTGATGTTTCAGGAACTGCTATTTTAGATGCATTATGAAACAATATGAGTCCATGTGATCTTTTAAAGTAAGTGTCACTATTTGCAGACAGATTTTTCCTAATAGTTTAATTCCACATGAAGTGTAAAATGCATCCTGCAAATGTGCAGCTACGTAATTGGAGAGATGTTTTCACAGATGTATATTTAATTTTACAACTTTTGAACCTTCTTTGCATTTATTAATTCATTTCTGCAACATTTAGGTCCAAATTTTGCCACACGTGCACAGCTCCAAGGAGGGCTGATTTTAATTATATTCACGCAAGTTTTATGTCAGGGTAACTATTGACTTAAATCAAGCTTCTTAGACCATGATTTACATCAATATAATTTTGACTAACATCAGACTCACTTGAAGATCTGTGGAAATAACTTTGCCAGAATTTCCCTCTGGGTTCTTTTTACTACTGGTTGTACAGAGTAAATAATTATTTTGGGCCAACATGTGTCAAAACTTAAAATATTTTTAAAACGTGAGGAAAAGGAATACCTGCTTTTCAGAGCACTCTCTATAAGCTCATGCATGCTTTCTGGCTTGATTTTGCTGTTCCTTTTTGGAGAAGTGCATTTTGTCATGTGCATACTATCACAAGAACAAAAAAAAAAAAAAAAAAAAAAAAACAACATTTAAAAAAATTGGTACCCCAAATTTAAGCAGTGATGAAGCTTAAGTTATGTGACAGTCAGCTTGTCCCCTCTTGGATGTAGTAGGCCAAGGGCCTGCCTATGCAAACAGATGGA
>NC_090666.1:40453869-40608869 GCF_013368605.1 Nyctibius grandis
AATACAATTTAACAGAAAATAACACACCAGTAAGTAACCTGTTTTCAGTCCAGAAGAAATTTGGGGTAAACTGACAGAAGGTTTGGGGTTTTGCTTTTTTCTGGTTTTTTTTTTGTGTTTTTCTTTTTTTTTTTTTCATTTTATTTTCATAGGTATATGTCCAAGTTAGAGTTTGATCACTACCTCTTTTCTGTACATCCTTAAGGATGAGGTTAGAATTAAAATCTATTTACTTCCAGCTTATGTTTATATTTTATCCTCCTTGTGTTTTGTAAATGGTGGTGAGAGCTTCATATGCATTAATATTTGCAGCAGGAATATTTTACTGTATACATCCAAGTACGTACTGGAAGATCCACTGCCTGCCAAACTGGGGGAACAAAACTCTTGCTATGAGCACAAGTGCTAACTCCCTGCTATGAGCTGGGAACCAACAGAGGTCAAGCAACCACTCATGGTCAAACAAAATATTCCAGATAACATACTCGCAAATAACAAACGTGTGAATTGTTGAAAACGGGAAAGAAACTAAATTTAACATAATACAAATATGGAATAGGAAAAAAACATGCCAATAGCATAATTTAGAAAGTGTCACAGAAAAGACAATCTGAATACTGAAATTCTCATAAACTTTTAAATATTAAGAAAAAGAAATAGATGGATGCCCTGGTAGGGATAACTGTGGCTCAAGCGTCATGAATTTGCAAGGAAGTGGAATCTCACTGCACCTATAGACAAGAGGATCACCACCAACATAAGTCCAGTGGAAAGAAAAACTATAGGAGCTTTGAAGTGTTCCTTTATCATCTGTTCACCAGAGTGGACATGTCCTGTTGCAAATATGACAATTGGAATTTCATTTAACTTTCAGCCCAATGTCCTCATCTTGAGATTACCTACAATGGTCTGATATCCTTGTGTGCTCACTTCCAGCTGTACAGCCCAAAAGGTTATGCCTGCTGCAGCTTTTTGCCCTCATCCTTTCTTCCTTAACATTTTTTTCTAGCTTGGTGCCAGCATGCTTAGTCCATCCTAAGGTCTACCAAAGTTTATTACCTTTTCTACACTCCCTCTGTCAGTCTCCATCTTCATCTATTTCACCTTCTTTGGACTGGGAGGAGTCCTTTTACTTTGTGCTTATGCAGCACCTACCCTAGAAGGGTCATGGGTTGGGGCTTGGGATCTGGGGTACTAGTGTGTACCCCAGGGGCTACCAAATACACTGCATTGGCAGCTGACTGCACAAGTAAACCTAGCCCCAAAAAAGTAAATATGATGCCACATGACTATGATAAAATTCAACCTAAAGTCTGTGCATAGTTATTGCATGTCATGAAGTATCCCCCTTTTGCATTGCTTTTTTTTCTCTGAGGAATGCTTTATACAGGCAAAAAAAGGAAAGATAAAGCAAAAGTCTCAGAAACCAAGAGATTTGAATCCACAGACTGATTAACAACAGGGAAAGTGGAAGTCCAGACCTTTCAGGCACTTAAATGTCCTTTGATGCTCCCTAATTCTACTGATCTGGTATTTCTCTATAAACTTGGTCAGAATTTCAAAGTTTCTTCACGTCCTCATTCTTAAAAGGCCCTTCTAAGCACTGAAAGGAAACAATATCATGCCCTTTGTGTCACCAGGAACAAAGTGTGGACATCAAATACTAACCATCACTGAAAAACCATTCATGATTACTGAAAAACACATAAACCATTATGGAAAAGCATTATTTGGAAGTTGAAAAAAAAAAAAACCAATAAGTTGTTGGGTAACTTATTCTTTGAATATTAATTATTTCAGATGAAAATATTCATATTCCTTTCACATTAAGGCAGGTCTCTAGAAATGGGATGTTGCACTTTTTTGTGTTACTTCACAGTAGGATATGACAATGTGGTACCTGCCATGTTATCCTGCAAGTGCAGAGCACAGAATTAGTATCCATTGATTGAAATGAATATGACTCAACTGAACCAGCCCAGATGCACACCTGTGTTTAGCAGGTAAATACAGAATTTGTGTAGCCAAGCAAAAAGAGGCAAATAATCATATGGGAGACCTCAAAGGAAAAAGAAAAAAAAAAAAAGTTATGTGCTTGTTGCATTTCTCACAGATTAGTTTTTGGGATACTACCAGGCATTTCCTCACCCTAGGCTGACCAAACTTGTGTTTTGATTTTGTTGTTCAGCGGATGGTTGTGTACAGTGTACAACTAAATGTCCACTACAGGAATTTGGCCATTGCACCATTGACTCCCACCAGGTCAACTGTCTTCCATTTTACTCTTAATCAGTGAGATTTTTATTGTCGGAAATACCACACAGCCTCATTTCCTTTCTCTGATCACAGAAGCCTGAAGATGCCTGTAGTTTTCAACAATAAACCTGTGTCCAGTACTGAAGCAACATTTGTGTTTTGTGATGTTTAGTTGCGGCTGAACACATCTGCATCGTTGTTCTGCCAAAAGTGTCAAGGGACATGCACTGGTTTGCAAATCAGTGAAAACCAGGTGACATGAGTACACTATTTATTTTGCATACTCCCTTGCCTGTCGAGCTGGAAGCCACGTGGAGGCCATAGGTGCTAGATGCAAAGGTTTCTTGATGAGGATTGAAGGCTTGGGTACAAAACAACTCTTCACAGCAACCAACCAAGTCACTGGCCTGCAAAACCAGCTTTCCAGCAGTGTCTTTTCATTGCTTCGAGATAGTTCCTTTTTAACCCTATTACCAAACGCTCGCTGCAAGGTGAGCCTTAAAAAGAGAATTAACAGAGCCTGCACAAGCTCTTTTCATTATCTTCTCAGATCTCTGGTTTTACCTCCCCGTATTGAAAAGTCTGAAGCCTCCTCACTCTAATGAGCATTAAAATCTCAGGAGTATTTCTGTCTGCACATTTACAGAGTACACTCTGCCTTTAATCCTGGTGCCTCATTAGTTACTTCTGTAAAGCAAAGGCCAAAGGATTGAGTTTTACGAACACAAGCTTGAGCTCCGAGAGCACTAACTTTAGAGCACATGCCAAAACAGAGGGTGAGGTGCTGTCACCAAAGACACCGACAGTCCTACACACAGAAGACTTGTTACATGTGAGTTAAAACACTTCTGACCTATTTAAAGATATATCCCTAATGTTCAATACCAGAGGTGTGAACTGGGGTGAATTCCCTCGGTACATTAGTGCAGCTCCCATTAGTTTTAGTAGGACTTAACATGAACAATTGTCCTCTTGCAGCAGGAACACGAATGCACCTTTAAACACCCATTATGCTTAAAATTTGTTTTTAACTTGTTTTGTTAATTTAAAATATATCTAATCATATATTTATCCTAATATGAGATCCTTGGGCAAGAGCTTGTTGTATGAAATGAATACGTATAGCTTGTGTTTAAAAAAAAAATGTGACTTCATCCTTGCTTTTATAGGCCCACTAGATTCAAAGGAATAGCCCCTGGAAATAGTAACTGCTGTGATATGCTTATGGCTCCATTTACAGACTTTCTTATAGGTTCATAAATGGAGACTAGGAGGAGGAGGGAAAGGAATAAAATTTAATAACTGAATAAAAATGTAAATAAAGATTTGCCTAAAATTACTTGTCCAAGAAATAATTCTCCCTCCCCCTTAAGCAAATACTTTGATAAGCTCTGAACAGTGATCCTGATTTGGAGCGTGACCTTTGAAAATGCTCTCCAGCTTGATTAAAGATGTATTAAATTTGTTTAAATAAACCTCGTTGTAATGGCACATCATTTGTAAGAAGCTATTAGGGGGCTGGAAACTGTGCTGCTGTATTTGCATGAAAATGTGCCCTGCTCGAATTGAGGATCTCTCCTGAATTAACCGCAAAGGAAAAGTGACACTTTCATAATTTTTTTTGACAAAAGGGAAAAAAAAAACCAAACCCACAACTTACAAAACTTTATGCTAAGCTCTGTGAGAAAGGAGGTAACTGCATATCAAAACATGGCTATGTACACAACACACTTTTCCCCGAAAACCCTCCCCTCTTTTTTGTCAAGGTTTGCTTCACTGAAATTTCTTTCTTTTCGCCTGCTTTCCTTTTTTTTTTCCCCCTGAAAAATGTCTTTGGAAAGAAAAAAAAAAACAATAAGAAAATGTTTTCCAGTGTGGTTTTTCAACTGTCTGAGAAAAAAACAATCCTATGTTAACAGCAGAAAAAAAAACACTAATACAAAAACTTTAGAGACTGGTTGATATTGATTATGTTAAAAAAATAACTTTCTCCTTTCAGTGGGGTTTCAGGCAGTTGGATTTTGCAGTAGTTCAGGAAAGGGAAAACATAATGCTGGATATCATGGAATTTATGTGATTAGGCAGAAAGGTGGATGAATAGATAGATAGATCCCATTCCTGCTTGAAGCATATAGATTGCCAAATGTACTTTAATTTCTTCCAATAGCTCCCAACTGAGTGAGTAACTGCTACACTAATGAAAAAGTCTCTCTGCCTTAAATCAAATTTTAAATTAAACCTTTCCCATTTCCCAGCTAAAGCCAGGACTCCAGGATACGTATGTGTACTCAGGGGCCTGGAGTTTTTCTTTGTGCTCCTGTTCCTCACCACCTATTTCACATGTCAGCCCTCTACAGTCATTCTGCTACTTGCACCCTTCGTCGTGCTCTCAATAACAGCAGCACAAGGCAACGCAGATTCATCTGCATGTGGTGCTCGGGGCTGTGAGTGGTCAGGGAGCCTCTGTCCACCCTCCAGCCCCCACCCCAAACCCCAAGCTTACATTGCAGAGCACAAGGACTTCTTCTGAAGTGATACATTATGGCCTTTCATTTTCCTACTTCTTGTTTAATCTTACAGATCTTATTCTTAAACACTCCTCCAAAACCACAAGGGAAAAAACGTGCAGTCATGAGGTTCTCAGTAAATCACAAGAGTCAACAGCACTGCATGATGCAAGAGGCCATTGGTATGGGCAGTTTGCAGACCAGGGAATGTCTGCCCTTCAAGTGTAGAATAACAATCAAAGAATGAGATTTTGAGCAATTATATTTTTGTTTGCAGCCATTCCTCCCTTTCTTTTCCCCAGCCACTGGTAAAATCTACAAACAATGCAAACTTGAGCTTTGCAAAATCTACAAGCAGATTGTTCATGTTACTGAATATCAAGCACATGCACCCACACGTGCCCACAACTTTGCTTGGTCACAGGCACAGCGCATGCAAGGTGAGCTGAGACACCACTAATCTAGATTCTGTTCAACAGGAATTCATGCAATTGGGACAAATCCTTTAGTGTTTGAGTAAAAGGTTTACCAAATGAATATTGAACTAGAACTAAGGAAAGACGAAATATTAGGAACAAAACCTGCCAACCCAGGTCATAGGAACAGTCAAATAGTCCAGTTACTCTGATAATGAGAGATGCCAAATACCTTTAAGAAAGACATAAGAAATTCTCCTTTACTGGGTGATATTAAAAGAACACGTCCAGAAGTATCTCACTTAGTAGACAATTTAGGTTCTGAAAAGATTATCTGGTAGCTGAGTTTCTCAGGCCAGATCTAGGCTGTGTGATTATTTTTCCTTCTGACTATTTTTCTGAAACAAAGTAAGAAGAATCACCTATATTCTGCTTAAGTCTACTTCTTCCAAGTTCCTGTGTATTTACTTTCTACACTAAGCTGTCATGGCCTTATAAATCTATCTGCATATGGGAATTGTGCTAATCACCCATCTCTGAACTCTTCAAACCTCTGTTATACGCAACTCTGGTACTCGTGGGTGGATCCACAAATAGATGGAAGGACCCAAATGCTACTTCAAGTAGCAAAGGCCAACTCTTAACTTATTTTGCATGGTAAATCGCCAGGCAACATTTTTCCACTTTTCCATCCCACATTTCCTTATACAATACATTGGCTAATGGCTAATTGTTCAGTCTCTTTTCTAATTGAACACCAGTGCAGTGCAAAATGCATGGGTATTTCAGGAAGCAAGAACCAAATCCTGCCCCTGCTTGATGGGCACCCAAAGAGGCAGGGCACAGTCAGCCTCCTGCTTCTCCCATGACCCCTCTGCTCATTGGTGCATGGTGGCCCAGCTTGACCAAACCTTTCCGAGCTTTCTCCTAGATCTGGATAGTCACAATAATCCCTGGAGAAGGGAGGTAGAAAACATCCTCAGGAAGGAGTGAAGGAAGCTTTCCTCACATCTCCACAGTCTTGGTGAGGGCTCCAGAGCTCCAGCCACAATGTTCTCATGCAAGGGCTGGGGAACAGAGCCATCACCTGGCAGCTGCCTGCACAAGAACTGCCACCTCCTCCCCATTCATGTGGACCTGTCCTCAGTGAGTGCAAATGTGGGAGCTGGGCTGACACCCAAGCCCCGGACAACACAGGACAGGCCAGCCCATAGCAAAGTGGCAGGGACTTTGAGAAAGAAAAGAAAATTTAGAGGTGCACAGAGCAGAGCATTTAGGCATCACAGTTTTTAATCTACACTCCTGTAGCCAGCCTAAACCCTGTCTTAGACAGATGAGTCATTTTTTTTATTTTGGATACTGGCCATCCCATCTCAATGGGATTATGGAGATCCACAAAAAACTGGTCTGGTTGGCAGCAGTGAGCTGCTGCCAGACAGAGGAGCCTAGTTTTCTTAAAGTCTGCGCCATCTTCCTGTGTTAAAGAACCACATTTTCTTCTTCTGATGTGTTCTCTCATCTCTTTTTGGTTTTAATTTACCATTCTAAATTGAGATACTAGAGCAGGTGGAAGCAACCCAGCTCCAGGCTAATTGGTTCATCATGCACGTTACGATAATTTTCATTCTGGATTTCGATTAGGTCAGTATGGAGACTGCCTTGGTCAGAGTCTGTAATGATCTGCTTATTAACTCTGTTGCAGGGTCCTTGACTGTACTCATGTTATTAGAGATTGCAGCTGCCTTCAGTTCTGTGAACCATGTAGTTTTATTGGACTGTCTAATGTCCTGTGCTGGACTATATCTAAGTGCTTGGTTTCTGTCCTATCTGGCGCCAGGGTTTCATTTGTTCCTTGAACATACCTCCAGCCACACTGAAATTGTGTCTGTTATTATGCTGGGTTTTATTCCCGTTCCACCACTATTCATTAAATGCTGTGTTTCCTACCACAGCACCATTAGAGACAGTGTTTTCTTCACTGAACAGATAAGCTGTTTATAATTTTTACATCAAATTCTGGTATAGCAATCTTCTAGTTTTCAAATGTTTTGAAATTTAGCCTCAGAAAACTTTTATTAGGGCTTGACCAAATCCAAAAAAGAATGGATCCCTAGTGATTGGCAGAAGGTAGAAATATGGTTGCGACAAGAGGCAATACTCATTTGTGTTGCAACAGTAGATATCTTGCTGTTGAGATATTTTAACAAATCTGGGATCATTTTTGACACTAGACTTTCCACATCTGAGCACACTACTAGCACTTTCAGTATTTCCTTATCTAAACAGTTCTTCCAGAAAAAGACATTTTCTTGCTTAACTGACACAGAGATTCTTTTTAATGTTTTTATTACAATCAGATTTGATTACTGCAACGCATTTTTCTGCTCATCTTCCTCTTGTTAGTGTTAGTTCCTTTCAGTGGTTCAGCAAAACTTCTGCCACTGCCTAAAACTGCTGACAAGAAAAATCCGGTTTTCTGTTATATGCATTATTCTTTGCTCTGCTTCCCTGTTTGTTGATATGTAACCCTTAAATAGTTTGATTTTTAAGAATGAAACTCTCTACTGAGTACACAGATAGGATCTTCTGATATGGGTGGGAATGTCCCAGAGATGCTGGGTAACTTGAGGGTGGTGGGAGAAGGGCATGAGAAAGAGACGGAGGGGTGTTTCATCAGTGGGAAAGCAAGCGTTGAGGGAGGGTGCAAGGTTTCTGTATGTGTGGAAGGAGTGACATGTAGCTTCAATATGTTGATCAGGTGAAAGAAGTTATAATTTCCCTAAAAAAAAAGTTTTTGTTAGATAATTGCTTTTCCCTAATGAAAGTTCCCTAAAGAAAGCAGTCCTAAGGTGTGCAATTGCCCTAAGGTTTCTGTATCAGATTTCAATTCAAGATCTCTTGGTCTTCTGACATATCCCTCATTTTCTTACTATTTCTAGCCCCATCAGTTCCTCTTGTTTTCATTCTGGGAGGTATTAAGTCTCTTAATGTTTTCAATAAAGTCATCAAAGGTATTTTGATTAGACAATTGAAGTGATCAGCACTGGCCTAACTCAACGCTGACTGATGGCTGTGGTTAAATTCGTAGCAAATTCATGTGGAGTGAAATTAGCCACATGTGAACGAACATATATGAAAAATATCTCCCCCTAAGTGTTCCAAGGAAAGGTTTCATTTTCACAGAGAACCATGTCTTAAATTAAACTGAGCTTATGGAAGTTTACCATGTAGCATTCTGGACACCAAACTGCCCAAGCCAGTGGATCTCTGACCTATTTTACTGTAACAAGCCTTTGCTCAGCTCCCAATTTAAATGCAAATATTTGTTTAGTTCATTTGTCCCGATTACTCTATGAGCTTCATTACAAATTTTGGTTACCACAATTTTCACTGTCTTTTTCAGATGAACATCCAACTACTCAGACAGCATGTCTGAGCATACTGGGCCTTCATTTTTTGTAATGGGCAGGGATTTTTTTTGTTTGGTATTATTTGTGTTTTGGGTATTTTGTTTGTTTGAGATTTTGTTTGTTTTGTTTTGTTTTTTGGTTGGGTTTTTTTTGAGAAGGAACAGATCAGTGACTGTCTCTCTTACTGAGGTTCCCATAAAAAGGATAGCAGGCATCCTTCACTGAACCAAAAGATTTGAGGTTAAATGGCAATATTCAAATTGATACTGCCAGACCTGGCAGTAAACAAAACTGGACACATTTTATTGGAACCTTTGGATAAACTACCATCTCTGTCCTACCTTTAACCTGTTGTTGTTGTTATACTGATCTTTGTCTTTCCCCTCCGCCTGCCCTGCACCTCCCTCCCTTCCCCTAGAAATCCTGATGTCCCCAGACTCAACATTGTGTCACTTTCTGAAGGCTCACTTCATTTCTCCTTAACGAAGGCCTTTCTCTCAGTCTTTGTATATATTTAAGGGAGAGGGTACCTTGCTGAAGATGTGGGCCCAGTTGCTTTGGAGCTATGGGTTACCTGAAATTGTATTTCCTCATGTATTCAGAGGCAGTGATTCTTCATTTAGGAAACCTGACATACTGGGTACAGCTACCTAACTAATAGTTAAGGAACAAATTATAAAGCACCCCAAGTGCAGTTGCCCTACTGAACTTTTCCTTGTCCAGCTTATGGCATTTAATTAAATAATGCTCCATTGGACGCCATTAAAAAAATTATCAGGAAGACTTTCTTGTAATAAATATCTTCTAAAACAGAAGATAAAATCTAGTACTTGACCAACATAAAACCCTTCGGTGTATGCCTCTGGCATAGGTATTCACTGCCTGGTTTACGTACTTGCACCTATCTAATATCTCAAGGATTCCTAAAGCACCTATCACAGTGGTATCAAAGGATCCATAATTTGCAGAATAAACTTTGTACGCAATAAAATTATATGAATCATGTCATCTGCAACTAATATACTGGGAATCTGTATTCCAGAGCTACTAAAAATTTACCTACTTTACACCTCACTTCTTTTTTGGTCATTTATTTTTACTTGCAGATGAGTGAGGTTTCATGACTTCATTTTCTCCTTAAGTTTCTGCTTCATGACACCATGTATGGAACAGGGAAAACACCAGCTAGAAGTTTTTCCTTAAAGTATTTTTAGGTAATCAGGGAGGAGTGAGAGGAGAAAATTAAGCAATGCCACAAGAAATTATTTATCCAGAAGCATAAGAAACTACTGCTTCAAACTCCAATCAGAGGTTGTAATCCCAAAACGATCATTTCTATAAAGCTCCATGTTTAAAACAATCCAAATAATCAAACAGCCCTAAACATGCATTCATTTAGAGTTAAAGGAAAAAGTGCAAGGGGTCATAGCTTACTAATCACCTGTTAACTCTTATCAAATGTATCAGCAAAATGTTCCTACACAAAGAAAAAGAAGGGGTAACAACATGAGTCATAAGTATACCGATGATAATTCCTTGACCAATTTTTCTAACACCTGTAAAATTCTCCAACAGCTTATATAATTTCTCATGCTCAGTTGTTTAAAAAAGTTTAAATGTAAGCTTTACTGATTGCATTGATAGTTATCACAAATTTCCATGGGATAATCACAGAATAAAGCACTGTGTAAATGGATTGTAATTGTAAATTGTTGGTAATAATGTAATGCTGGCATTGGTTAATTATGGGCTATATTTGATCCATATGTAACATTTTAGTTGTTTCAATTTGAGTCAGTAATAGCCCCAACTGATTTTAGATGGGAATGATTTCTATTCCAGAAACAATAAATCACAATGAGGGGTGTTGGACTTTAGTCTTTTAAAGCTTACAGCAGGCCAAATGTTTCAACTTTAAACAAAGTTAGAAATCCAGGGATGGATCTTTTCTGGGGGGACACGGGAGTTGCTTTGTATATTATAGATGCACTTCCCTTGGTTGATGCAATGATTGCTTCAGAGAAAAGTACTTTCATAACTTTTTGTGTGTCTATTTTGTTTAAGGAAGGCAGAAGACAGCTTCTAGCTGTCCCAGAGCAGCAGGAGCTCGCGCTCGCAGACCCATCTGATTGAGTACAAGGCGTGCAACAGGACTTGAGTATAAATGAAAAACCATGCTGTGCTGCCAAGCATTTTGTAGGGTTAGCTCTGTGCAACAAGTAAAGCTGCATTTCTAGGCAGCAGCAGACATTGACCTTTTTTTAAAAAAAAAAATATGGTACAGCCTAAGCAGTCAGTATGGACTAAACGTTCAGATAAATTCTAAAATTTAAGAAGTGAAATCCTGGTTCAGTTGAAGGCAATGGCAAAAAAACAGCTAGGAAAAATAATCAGTTCTACAGCTTCCTTAGCACAACAATGCCTTTGGGGCCCCTTTTCTTTAAAAAAAAAAAAAATTATTTATCATTACTATTAATACGTGCCTCCCTTCCTTCCTTACATACCAAGGTATCATTACCTAGAGCCCCATTTTCTCAGATTTGCCAAAAGAGCTTTGGCAACTTTACCAGCAGTTTCCAGGAGCAAAGGCCATAAGAGGCCTTGCTGTGCCACCCCTCCAGTCTAGATGGAGGTTGTTTCTCTCCCCACTAGACATGTTGATTGCTGGGTCCAAGACCTTAAAAACTCTCACACTAGTTACTTTTGTTCAATTTTCAGAATCTGACTCTCTTTTCCTGAAGTCAGAGTTGATGCTGACCAAAGTTGGGGTCAGTAGATGACTTTCTAGTCCAAAGAGTAGCCCTCAAGCCTTTAAAGAAATCATTATAGAATCACTGTAGAGTCAAAAGCAGCCAATACAATGCTACAAAGCAGAGCAGGAGTCATGTCTGCTGTAAGCCACAGTCTTAGCAGGTACAGGACAGGGTAGCATTGGGCATGAGGGTAGAAACACCATCCCATTCATCCCTCTACATTTCACCAAGGTGATGGCGCTGGAGGTTACCAGACGTGAATACAAGGCAATTAGCAAACTGACAAAAGGTATTTTCAGCATTTTGATGCAAAATGTAATGACACCTGTGCAATAAGAGCTGTCATATGATGTTTTACATCATGTCACGATGATGTCACAAAACATACTGTAGCCTTTCAGATGATGTGCTACATCCTCTTACACCACTAGGTCACAAATGATTTAAACAACCGCCGTTCATTTTGAATTAGTGTAACTGTTTGCAAAGACACGTGAAAATAAAAACAAGAGTGTAGTAAGAATAACATTAGTCATGGACATATTATGGCTATCAAAAAAAATTACTGAAAGCGATACGTGACACCTGAGCAGTGACTTCAGGAGAAGTTACAGGTTAGCATTTGAGTTGCAACAGGCTACCAAGAAATGCCCGTCAGGCACATTGTCTTTTTAAAAGTGTCAAAGAAGCAAAACTTCAAAGGTATAACACAGCAAATAAAACACAGGTGCTCTACAACAACCGCTGAAAGGCAAGTGATGCTGAGCATACCTCACTGCCAGACAGCTGGAGCAATACCAAGCATGTTGCTGTCATTCCCACAAGTGCTCTCTTTGGAAAAGAATACCTCCAGGAATGTATATTAAAGGACGAGAAATGCTAATTTGCCAGCACAATTTCTCTCAAGAAACCTCCTGCCAGTGGGGGAAAATAAACCAAGATCATAGAAATGTGTGTGTTCCTTTTCATTTAAACCCCAAATATGGTTTGTTTAGTTTTTTGAAGTTTTTTATTTTATTTTGTGGACTAAAAGTGGCATTCCAGGTTTCTCAAAGTTATCACTTGTAGTAGCCACTCTGTGCACATGAAAGTATTTCATGTGATCATTACCTTCCTTGGTGTGTATTTGGGAAGTTGTTAAAACAAATTGCTACTGGTCTGCAAAATGTACATAGAATATTTTTTTTTCATCTTTCTTCCTCATGCTGAAATAGCTAAGACTAATAATAATCTGGTTTCATTTGCAAAATGTATATCCTTAGACTGATCATATGATTCATGGTGATTGCAAAACAAAGATTAAAAAAGTGTTTTAGTTGCCTGGGTTATGAAAAATCAAGAAGTTACTTAACATCTGCAGCCAGAATTAAATATCTTAGGTACACAATGTATCGGGGGAGAACACAACAGCTCCTTAACTTGCCTGAACCTTGCTGCCAAAAGTTTGAGCAGAATTTGTCCTTAGAAGATATACAGTGGTGCTGAGCAAGGGGGAATTTCTCGCAGCACTCGTGCAGAGAAGAGGTGGCCAGTGAACCGCAGTCCCGTGGTTGGGGGACTGAACAGCACAAGTTTGGGCTGATCTTCAGTCCTTGTTTACTGACTTTGAGTCCAAAACAGATGTTCACGCTCTTTACAACAAGGAGGTTGGAAAATACTGCTTTGTTATGGAAAGACAATTACATCAGAAAAAGCCCAAATTAGGTTACGCCTCTGAGTTACAGGTGCTCTCCAGAAAGGAAAAGTGACCTTCTGCTCCGGCATGACGTGCTGGGCATCACTGATGAAGAGCAACTACATGCAAACAGGTCGGCAAGCCAAGGGCAGGCCCCCACGGCGCTCATCCCAGCCAGTACCCAGGGCAAAGCTCCCGCGCTGCCTCAAGCAGCCTCCAGAAACCAAAGATAAACCCAAAAGCTCTTCCACAAAACCGTACTTCAAAATCTTCCCTTCACATTTTTCCACCACAGTTTTACTAATGCTAAATAAAGCCAACAACAACGTCATTCACACCACCACGCTCGGTCTGCATCGCTCACTGTCTTGCTGCTGCGATGTAAAGACGGTGGTTTCAGATGCAGTCCTCACTCTCTACTTTGTTACTTTGAGATTTTTTCCATCAGCTGCTGTTCAATAATCAGCAATAAGTCCAAAAGCCAAATTTTCCAGTCTGCTCTCACTGGCAAATCACAGAATCAACCAGGTTGGAAGAGCCCTCTGGGATCATCGAGTCCAACTGTTGCCCTGACACCACCATGTCAACTAGACCATGGCACTAAGTGCCATGTCCAGTCTTTTCTTAAACACATCCAGATAAATGCATTAGTTCTGCCAAGTTTCTAAAAACCAGAAGTACAGGAATGTGAACATTTTGATTTCAGGTACTATAGACTCTCTTCAATAACTCCAGCTACTCCAAAGTTAAATAACAAACCAAGCTAACGAAACTATTAAGCATCTCTTTTGAGGTGAAAAATGGATTTCACAATTAAGAATCAATTGGATGCAATCCCACACTTCAATAAAGCAAAAATCCTTTATTTTCTAATAATTATTCATTGAGCACCTCCTGCATTGACCACACACTTAATGCTGTCCACTATGCTTAATCATTTATTCAAAGAAAATTTCTCTCACCAACAAGGAGCCAGTGTTGGTTTTAATGATACGAGTCTTGTTTCTGCAGAGTTTGCTGTCTCGATTTTGGACTGCTGATGATTTGGTAATAGCAAAGTCAAGGTTGCAGATCCCGGGATGCCCCAATTTTAACTAATTACCTGATATTAAGGTGTTAGTAGACAGTGTCTTTTCCATAGCATTTAACCAATCAAAAGCATTTTATTTTAGGTATCACAGAGGGAGAAAAATGAGGAAAAAGCTTCTGCTTGTAGCGTTGGCATCAGCTGCTGTCAGTGGGGTTGTCCAGGACAGCACAGATTTCACCATTACCCCTTGCTTGTGATGCCTGCTTGGGTTTTTGAGAAAAGGGAAATGGAAAGGGAAATAAAAAGCTTTCCCATGCTATCTCAGAGGCAGAGAAAGGAGAACTGACCTGAAATGGTGCATCTGTGGGGCTACTACTGCTCCTGTGCTCAGTTGTAAGGCTGTTCTGCTGAATATAACCGCAGGAGCTCCAGGTACAGGGGCAGAGGACTGGAGCTGTCCGGCTGTTAAATAACTGCCTCCTCTTATTTTTGCTAAAATTATGTGCATCTTCCCCAAGCAGTTTGCTATCACTCGGCTCGTCCTTTCCTTGGAAAAGGTATGGTATAACCAGAGACTGAGTGCCACCGGCTGCACGAGAGCACCGTGCCTTCGTCAGCAAGTAAAAGCAATTCTGGGGCAGCACCTCACGTCCTGCCTGTACATCTCAAACATACAAATAGGCGTCACCACAGGCCACATAGCTGATACTTACAGAAGTAGAGGTTTATATAATGCTCCAGAATATCTACTAGAGCAAATAAGTACTAATACAATTCAATAATGCACCTGCAAGATCAATTTTTGTATCTTGATTTAAAAGTCTAGCCCAAAGCAATTGTCGTTACTTTGAAATTTTTATTTTTATTCATTAAGTCTCTCCAACAGTTGGAAAAAGCCCTTGAAACACACTTATGTAAACCTGTCTTCTGTGTTTGTCTCTGCAAAAGAAAAGTTAGCACTGAATGATTCCCTTGCCTGTGAACTGAACTTCCAGGGAGAAAATTCGGTCCCTTCCATTTGAGAAATGAAATTTGTTAAGTGCCTGGGCCACAAAGCAGCAATAAGACTGTTGGCAATTTGAAAGAGCAAATTAAAAACAACAAAAAAAAGCAAACAACTGAGACACTGAGCCTAAAAATTACCTACAACGCATAGTAAAATGTTTTTACAAATTCTCCAAAGGATTTTTAATTATTACAGATTGTATTAATTAGGTAATTATGCAATAGATTGTTTTGGAACCATTCCCATCTATTATGTATGCAATATTATGTATACATGTTTTTTTAAAAACTGTTCAGCTTTGTAAACCTCCGTTCCAGGCTGATAGTCAGAGGGGTTACACGGGTGCAACGAAGCACAATTTTTGCCATGCTGTACACCTTAGAAGCAGAATAACAAGTGTTCTAAAGGGACAGTGGCACAAAATTTTGTAAAAGCTACAAAATATTGTCTTTATTGAAGCAATAATGAGCAATGTACAGGGCATCTCCTGAGGATTAATGATCATCTGGGAAGAGGTGATGGCTCAAAGCACAGCTCAGGGCCATTAACTTCAGCTCATCATTAAAGGGTGCTTGTAAGGGGTTTTACACCTGTGTAACTCTACACAGATAAGAAAAGCTCCTGGGCAGTTAAACATTCATCTAGTTCTTTCAAGCAACAATATATATACACTTATTACCACACTTTGGACTAGAATGCCTGGGCTGGGACCAGGAAAAGGTTCATAAAGGATAAAAAGAGAATTTGGCAACACTTTTTTTTTTCCCACCCCCCCTTCTTTCCTTCCACTTTGCAATTTCTAGTTTGGATCAACAACAAAACTTATAATAACCTTGAGAACAACCCAAGTAGTCATAGTTTTTTAATTAATATCTGCAGCTTTTAATTAGTCTAGGAAAAAAAAGTGTGCTCAGAAAGGCCTCCTCTTCTTCTTGCCCTTGCAAAAGCCATGAAGGTAAGTTAGTGAAAGAGACACAAAGCCTTCCCACAGTTGGAAAGGAACAGGATGAATGTGCACTGACACTACTACCTAATTTAAAGGTCTTTCCCTTCCCTGGTGATAAGCTCACATCCCAAAGTTGATATAGAAATCACAGCACGACTTCTCAGCCCTCACTGTGGTAGGCTGAAGAAGCTAAAAACTTTTGTATCTGCTTCATTCCCTGTCTCTACCTCTATCCTCATCTGAATTCATTTTTCTAGACCACACCACAGTTCAGAAAGTTGGTCTTCTACCAGGTAAAAGAAACTCAGGAGAGAAAAAAACAAACAAACAAAAACACAACAAAAAACACAAAACCAAACCACAACTGGAAGAAAAGACTTAGCAAAAGATTAAAAAAAAAACAAAAACACCAAACTAAAGAAAAAAAGAAAAGCAGTAATATTCACCAGGAAAAGATCTGGTGAATATTTCTCTAACTCCTTTCCATCCCATTTGCCACAAAGCAGGTGTGCTGGGACAGCAAACTGCAGCAGCTCCGGGCTGGGTGCTATAAGGTAGCAGTCACATAACTCTACACCAAATATAAAAGCAGTTTCCCATTGACTTTAATCAACAATGATTAAGAGCAAGAGCATACTCCCACCATGCCTTGTGGGCAACGTGCCTGGGAGAGACCTGCAGGGAGCACAGTTCTGCTGGTGGGAAGGCGATGGCCAGGAGGGCTGCAAAGGGCCTCAAAACCCTGCGGGGAGGGTCGGATGGATACTAAAACCTAATATGAACTGAAAGCACTAATTGAGCCTGGAGAAGAGAGCTGGAGGGTTTTGCATGACATTTCTGGGGGCAAGAGGGGGAAATAAAAAAATTAAAAAGAAGAAAGAATAATAAGATAGTTTTGGAACATTTTGTTGACTTTATTAAAAAAAAAAAAGAATGTGCAGTTGAAGACAGCGCACAAATTACACTAGTCCTGTAAAATCCCAGTCCTCACTGTAATATTCTTCTCTAACCCAGCCATCAGGTGATATAGTCTCTTCACCACCTTAGTGCTTCTACCCAAGAATACTTGTTTGCCTCATATTTTTAACCCCATTAACACTGTTTTAACTCGCATTCGTTCCCTGTGCCCTCCAAACTTGATATGCCCTTGGACTGATGAACCACGTTAACCACGTGTATAATGTTAGAACATGCCTCCAATACTGGAACTTGCTTGCCAAGTTTTCAGATGCATTAAATACTTAAAAACAAAATAGAAAAAATAAAATAAAAAAACCACAAAACACCCTCACCTTAGATTTCTAGCCAGCACTTTATGGTTTCACTCATTTTCTGATACATTGTTCAAGAAAGGGGAATTCTGGTCTATGCTCCCCCTCCTTCTTTTTGGCATGTTTAAACATTTTAAATTGTTCCTCCAGTAGCCCACTAAATGATTTTGTTCTACTTCACCCACATTGCTTCATTTCTTGTATCACTGCTTGTCCTTTAATTACAATTGCAAATGGAAAATGTTTGAAAGTTGGTTTTGTTCTGAGAGCAGCTAGAAGCAAAGTGAATTAGTAGATTAGCCTATTTGGCAAGTGAGACCCGAGTTCAGAGGGTACTGTAATAAATTTAACGTTCACATACTAGAGCTCCAAGTCCGTATTGCACAATCATCACCTATTACAGTGTTTAATTTAAAGATAGTTGACGGCCTTTGCCCAATATTTGCAACACCTAAATAAATGGGGCTATTCTAGTTAATCAAAAGATTTTGTCAGTCCAGCTCTCACGAAACTAACTGACTGTTACCCTATTGCAGGAATAGGGGACATATTTGAAATCAAAGCAGGGAGAAGAGGCTTGGAGGTTATTTGGTGTTGGAGGATTCCCTCCCTCCTCAACTCCCTTTTTCTTTCAGCTACCTTGAAATTCAGATTAAGTGACTTGTGTTGCCTGCCCCTTGCATACCATGCCCAAAGGAAAGAGATGATGGTTTTGACCTCAGCAACAGCCACTACCTTATGCAGAAGTGATGGGCCGTTGATTACAACCGTAGCCGCAGGATGAGGCATTGGTGCAGCATGAGAGGTTCAGCTCTGCTCAGGAACAAGGCCCTTTCCCTTCATGGAAGAGCAGCTTCTGGGCCTGCAAAATTCAGGTGACGCAAGGAGTTTCTACTGTACAAAGAATTAACGTCACCAGTGCCAGTCACCGGCACCTTGTTTCTCCATAAGGCATTGGTGCCTCCCAGCTCACAGAGAGCTCAAGGCTAGTGGCTGGCATTACAGTGACAGACTCACTGCCTCATTGCTGCAGCAGCACATCTGTCATCTCTTACCTCTACATAAAGCAATGGCTCCTGCCAAGTTCCTACAACCCTTTGAAATGCATACACTTGCCTAAAACTGGTGATAAAGTATTTAAAAAAAGGATAGCATATCACCATAAACAGAACAACGTGCTGCTTCTGTAGCACGTTTGATCAGTAGATCAAAACATTTTAGAATTGAAGACAAAAGTACAACTTCTCCAATCCAGCACAGGAAGAAACATACCTAGAAGAGGATGATATGCTCACAATCACCTGCAAGGGCAATATCAGAGGTAGGAGCATCATGTCCTACATCACAAGGCATGTTGTTCCAGACACAACATGCAGCCTCCTCTTTGCTACCCTCCAGAAACCAATGTAAAGAAATAGTACATTTCCTCCCCTCTCAGTGTTTTTCAGACCACGCTGCAGCAGAGGAGCTTGGTTTTCTACAGACACTGATATTGCATCTGTGTCTGTAGAAATCTAAACGCCATAAGAAAAACACATTGCACAGTTACACCCTCACAGAACTGAAATAAGAAGAGTTGTTATGGAAAGATCCAAAGCACCCAGAGTTTTTGCTCTATAACACTTATGAATAGATATCAGGTATTTGGGGATAATCAGCAATGGAGTGGATAATTAATTACCAGGTATCTTAACCCTACTTAAAATATATACGCTGCATAAATACCTGGGTGTCACGGTTTAAAGCTGGGCCTGCTATTAAACCGGTGGCAGACGCTCTCTGTTAACCCTCCCCCCCCGAAAGGAAAGGGAAAGGGAAAAGGGAGAGAGACTTATGGGTTGGAAAGTTAAAACAGTTTTAATAAACTATAATAATGAAAAAGAGTGTAATAATAATACTGGAATAATCAAATATATACAAATGTATACAAAACCAAGATCAAGCTCCCCCAATGTCGGCCACGTCCCCACCGGCACTGCAGGGCAGGCTCTGGGAAGGCCCAGGCTGGGCCCCGCGATGGTCGAGAGCTGGATTCAGGGGTGCACGGATCGGGATCGGGGGCAGCAGGAAAACGGTCAGTCCTCCTTGGACACTGGCCAAAGGCTCAAGCCGCAGAAGCAGCCAGAAGCAGCCCAAGCAGGCAGAGGCCCCCAAAACCAGCAGGCCGAGACCCTCGTGATCCCCCCGCTTTATACTGAGAATGATGTGTATGGGATGGAATACCTTCGTTGGTCAATTTTGGGTCACCTGCCCTGTCTGCTCCTCCCTGCAGGTGCGACCCCCCTTCGGCTCTTCACTTGTAAGCAGTGAGGAATTTAGCAGTGACCTTGGTTTCTCTAATAAGTACAGCAAGAGCCTTTCTGCATAACATCCCTACCAGTGCCTCAGTGATAACTACAAACTTCGAGCATTATCAGTCCTAGAAGCAGACACTGTCTGCAAAACATGCAGTTAGTTTCAGAAGGTGCAATTACTTAGAAGAGACTTAGCTGAAAGTAAAAATCACTGAAAGGAAAATTGGCCGGGTTTAGGCTAAACCAGGACACCGGGGGTGCTCATAACCCTCAAGAACTGTTACAAGCAGCCAGAAATGAGAAGTGCAGGAGGACTGCATGTGCCTTTAGTATGTGCAGTGACTGTTTCCTAAGAGCTCCAAAGGTGATATCAGATTTAGAAGAAATTGGAGAGTGCAAACATGTGAATGACAAGGATCAGCAACAATGAAAAAAAGTGGTTCTTCTTTTACCTACTAGCTGAGAGCAGGTGCATTTTAGCAGAAAACTCACATGTAAAAAAGTCAGAGTTTCTATAACATTCATATTTTTCTCTAATACCTTAATATTTTTCAGTAATAAATAACTGGGTCTGTACATGCATCATTAACAAACCTTTGGAATCATAAAAAAGGAAGAATAAAGTTAACCTAGTATGGCTAATTAAAATTAGCTTGTTTGGAGTTTAATCAATTAGCACAGAGTTTTCAAGGCAATATTGCTGCTATTCACGCTTGGTGGAAGTACTTTTAGGCAGCCCTTTATTGCAACATCTACGTTCAGATGACCTTTACTTCATAAAGCACTGAGCTAAACATTTTATACACAGGGCAAAATCTGTTTATTGAAGGATGCCAGGGGACTGTCTTTAGGAATGCGATTTGGCCTCACTTGGGTAATTTACCAAAGACAGAAGAAAGTTGCAGACCTATTTGTAGCCTTCACTTGAAAGACATGCCATTTCTTTGTAATACTCCCTCATCTCAAGATTTGCGCTGTGGTTCTGCAAATAAACCTCCTCCCAGACAGATGCTATAGTGATTGTCCTGGTAAACCAAAAAACACAAAATACAGGATAAACAAACAAACATCCTTCCACACAGCAGATGCTGTCTCAATTACTTAATTTGACTTTTGTGTAACTCAGACATGATTTCAGGGAATAATATTTTCCAGACAGAACTTAGTTATTAAGCAGTTTGTGGTCAGGCATCAATTAACCAAAATAGGCAGCACATCTTTGGGAGGCATTATCTTCCCCATTCAGAGAGGAGCAGAGATAAGGGCGTTAACATCGCCACCGGGTCCCTAATTCAGAGGTCAGTACCCTCTGCCAGGATCCACCCTAGTGCTTGTGAAAGACCGACTGTTGAAACAGCACCTGACATTTCACCCTGAATTCCCGTAGCATTTGCTGATTCATTACCCACACGGAAGAAAAAGCACTTTTTCAGCTAACAACGGTACCCTGACTGTGCGAGGGATGTAAAACAGATTTCTGGGCTCCTTGTGGAAATCCCAGCATTTTTTTTCTTATTTGCAGTCCAATTATTAACTTGGCTTTTCCACAGTGAATAGGATGAGCAAATCCAAAAAGGTATTTAACTCAAAAAGGAAGAAATACTTAAATACAAAGATAAATAGTGTGAGTTTATCTTATTGTACTGCTATTCCTTTGCTCTGTTTTCCAGTTAGACTTTTGTGGGCATTTCAGGCCATTGCACAGCACAATCATCAAAGCCCGAACCCGGACAAAGTTCTACCCGAGATCGAGGAATAGCTCGGGAAATGGGAAAACAGCTTCAGCCATACCCTCATACAACCCTGATCTCAGAAGCTAACTAAGGTCAGCCTGTGCTGTGCTCAAGCAATAGGCTTTTGAGGAAAAGCCTTTTGGCCGGGTAGGATGCGTGCAGTTTGGCAGGGCTCCCCGTGCCCGCGAGCAGATACCCTGGCAGGGTGCTGGGTGGCCAGTGACATCTTTTGGCAGAGCTGCAAAGTGAAGTTGCTGCTGATGCTTAAGAACTCCATGGTGCATTTTGCCATGATCCTATAGGGACATGGATTTTCCCCAGAGTCATCACACAAAATCATGTTCTTTTCTTGGCAATTACTTTTTCTAAGCCAAGGTGAAGAAAGAACCATGCTTAAATCAAAAAAAAACCACTGTGTAAAAGCCTCAGTTCTTGTCTCCAAGTTACACATAGGTCTTGATTTCCTTTCAGAAAACCAGGATCTAGTTAACATTCCCTTCGTAATCTTTCCTATATTAAACTATTACTGGGTGTTGAAGCTGCAGATGATTTTAACCTTTAAATGAATACCAAAAAAGTAGGTATTTTGGTAACAAATGAACAAGTTTGGTAACAAATGATCCAGTTTGTGAAGTGGTCCAAAATTAATTGGGAAAAAGCTAGCAAGTATAAAATGTTGCTTACTCACCGTAAAGAGTCCGGCCAGGACACTCACTACTTTTACTATCGATATGTGATCTAATTTCCACCCCCACCCCCCTTTTCTTCACTTTTACTGCAGTTTCATTATTAGTATTTTTTTAATGAAATGCCTGGTGCATACACAGCCATAAGAGAGAAATATCAAGCTCTGTTTTTTCCTAGTTAGTTATGGCTGCCTTGTATAAGTTCTTGAAGAAAGAACACCATATAGATAATTTCTAGAGGTAAGAAGAGTTTCTACTGAAATGCAAGTATTCTTCAAAACATATTGAATTTATTTTGCTGTTTGTCGAAGAGATGTTCAAGCCAACTGTGGTTAATCTGAGCTGCTTAAGTTACTTGCAATGCACACTTCCTGCAAATTCCGCTTCTCTTAAAAACTTCTTGCTTACCAATCATTCAGAAATTCAGATCTAACTATAGTTTTCTGATGATCAAGAACAGCATAGTCATATTTACCAACTCCTGTAAATTATACATTCCCATAAACAACTAATGTATACACTTCAAGGAAAGGGAAGCTATATAAAATGCTGCTAAAAGGCTACTTGTATTAAAAAAAACCCATCAGAATAGAGTAAAATTCTCTGTATGAACAACAATCCCAACAAAAAGCGGAACCTTTTTTAATGCAATGAAGAGTTTCTTGACAGTTCCTTTAAGTTTAAAGGCTTGAATGTAAACCAACTTGTATTAACGTTTGCCTATAGTGATAAATATACCTATTCTTCAAGTCATAAAAGGGAAAGCACAAGCAATATCCTGGAAAAGGGTCTTTAAAAAAAAAAAATGCAGTTGTGATTTTTCCTAGAAGGTAAACCTGACTTTCATAGATTCTCAGCTAAATGTTGCCAAACTGAAATGTATCAGTTTCTCTCATCCAAATTTGTCATTTTCCTTCCTTTTCTCTCTCTTTTTTTTTTTTTTTACTGAGACCATGAAATTAAGAGTGCTTATTCAGACTCACATTCAAAAAGACAATGGCTGGGAAGAGAAAAACTCCTTTTATTTATCAAATTCAGTAACATCAGATAGGAGAGGTTCCCAGAATCCACCGTGAGATAAAAATCATTGAGTTATGTTTCATGTAAAGTCCTATCTGGCCTTTGAAGTTTTAGATTGGTGGGAAAGGACAAAAGCACGTCTGCAGCTTTTCCATAAGCTGTGAGACGGCTCATTTTTGGGAGACTAAGAAACTTACATTTTTTAAAAATGACCCAAGTTACACACACACACACATACATATGCATACATATATATAAAGTATCATGGGTTATTTTGGTGATTTTGGACCAGCACCACATAAATAAAATTTAAATGCATGAAAGTCAATATTTTCCTTTTTTACTTCTCAGCCTTTCCCGTCAATTACATGATAATAATGAGGAATTTGGGGGTTTGTTATTATAACTCTATGACTTCAATTACCTTCATTCCAAAGACATTTTCAAGCCAAAAAGAATTAAATAAAAAGAAGAAATTCTTACAAGGTGCTGAAGTTGGTCCCTGTCCTGGAGCAGGTCCTCATACTCCTGGCCCCATGGAAGTTAATTCTCCCTGCTGCCAAGGGTCCAGTTTTTTTAACCCAATAAGAACCCAAAATACTCAGGATTGAGACACAAGCAGAAATTCATCTCCAGATGAAGGCATTGATATTTTGATGTCTGCGTGTTTACTAGGTATATACATGTCCACAACAGTCAAAAAAGAGTGAGTCAATGGAGTTAATGCAGTGCAAAAAGAAATTCAGAAGCCAAATGCAGGTATTTGGCTTAGATCAGTCTGAAATGCTTTCTCAACATCATTTATTATATTGACTAGATTTCACATGTAAGTCATATGAGGTATCCTGGTCTGGAGCAGAATCCAGCTGCTAGTTTGCTAGAAAATCCCAACTACAACACTTAGATTTAGAAAAATATAAATTTTTAAAAAAAAAAAAACCACCAAAGTTTTACAAACTAAGAGAATGCGGGTTTTCAGCTGGAAAACAAGTACAAGAAATATTGCATTTAAATTGTTTCAATATTATCTTAAATCAACACTAACTATATGTAAGGGTTACTGAATTCTTTCCCACAGCTTGCTGTTGACTGAAAGCTGCTTGCATGCATTTCCATAACTCTTCAATATGACCCTAAGAGCAGCATTTTCTAACTTGATAACCTGGACTCAGACTCTTAATTACATACCTAAGCACCAAAGTAGAGGTAACACAGTTTTAAAATGCACTGGGCATCTGCCACAAACTGTGATGAGGTCTGGTATGTGTAGGTATATCCCATACAGGCAGGTCCTATCTGGTCTTCCAGGTTTCTCTAATACCACCTTCTCTCTTCCAGAGGAAAAGATCCTCAGGTCTATGAGTGGAAGGAAGGCTCCATCACCTCTATTTCATAGAAGATGTGAGCCCACAAGTTTAATAGTTGTTTATCAAAGGTTTATTTAAGGTATCCCCCACGTTCCTGCTCTTCACTGTTTGGAGATGCTCACAGTCTGTCCCCTGCTCCTAAGCTTTTCTTTACGATGTTGTATTTTCACCTAGCTTCATAGTTGCCAGTTCGTTATGTTTTCAGACCTGTTCTCTGTCTCGAGGAGTTTGAGACATCTGAACCCCTTGGGAAATACATCCTTCATGTTTGAAGCTCTCCAGTTGTTAATTTTATCCGAGATAATAAAAACAGGCTTTCAGCTGAGAAAACATAGAAGATGATCTAGATTTTTTTTCCATTCTTTAACATACCTAATCATATCAGCCAGGGATTGCTTTTACCCATAGAATTCAAAGGAGTTAAAGTAAATGAAAACTGCAAATCAAGTTCTTCCACCACTTCTCTCCTCCTTCAGCATCAATTTTAGTATGATAAAGTGAACAAAAACCTAATTTTCAAGAGTGTTAAACAGAAACTGCACTGACATTTAAGAATATTTCAGTTACCACTTTGACATCTAAATAAGTAGCAAGATTTGCAGACGTGCTTAGAGCAATAGGAGCAACAGAAGGCTGAGAACATTTGGAAAGCTGTCCCCGAAATTCATAAAAATTAGCAAGACTAATTATAAGCAACTTCAGTAAGCTTGACGCTTAAACATTTCAGTTGACATCAATGGTGAGCAAGGATTTGGAATTTCTCAAGAGCACCCAAAAAATTAACTGCTCATCTAAAATTCAGCCACTTATTCTAGCTCCTAAGCCATTTTTCAACTCAGGCAGTTAGGAGTGTGGCTTTTATGGTGGCTACAGACATTTCCACTACAGTGCTCAAGATCACTGTCCCTTCACCGACTAAAAGGTTTTCCATTAAATCTACTGCTCTGCTTCAACGTGGCTGAGTCCAAAGCGTGGCTGAAGGCTGCTGTGAAGGAGATATCCAAAGTGGACAGCAGCAAGAAGTTGTGGACAGCAGCAAGCAGCTACCCACAAAGAATCAGTCAGACTGTGATGCTGTGGATACTTGCACAATTTTGAGAACTGTAAGCATTATTCAGAGAATCTGCATGATCTTATATTTGCCACAATTATACTGGGGTCTTACCATCTTCATACACGTGTATTTCCATGACCACAGTAATCCATTTAACTTTCATCAGATACATGCTGAAAAGCTAATTCCCTGCAATTTTCCTTGCTTATTTCTATTACTTTCTTTTTTTGTGTGTTTAAAAGCTTGTCACTTTAGTCCAATTTATGAAGAAATCTGCCTGAAAGTGCTCAAATTTATTCCTCAGCTCTATAGTTTGTGTACCTGAAAACCTACAACCTTCAGTAACTGGAAAGTAGATGAATGAACAGACTTAAAAAAAAACCACCCCAAAACTCAAGGATGAATACGCAGCAATGCACTTGCAATTCACCACATCAGTCTGACCTGAACATCCTGAGAGAGAATCATTTTGTTAACAATGAGTATGGCATGTTTGGGAAATGGTGCATTGTCAATATAGTCTTTACAATTACAATCATATGATCAGTACATCTGGAAAATAACAGTCAAGTCAAAGTCTGAACTTTGTCTGGATCAGGCAATTTTTACACGGCTCTGTCAAATGTCAGACCTCCTTCTCCCTCACCAATTTCAGAAATGTTGCACCATGATTTCAAGCAGTGAATCATCCTTCCCTGTGCCAACCATCTGTTTCGTCTGCCCCCTCAGTGTCTGAAATTAGATGACGGAGGGCAGGGCAGGCTTTCTAGAGTGGCCATTAATGTTAGTGGAGGAGGGGCTCTGGCGACAGATTTTCCATCTGAAATCACGGACTGTTAAAACTGGCAAAGACTAGAGAGGAGTGAGTAGAAAAATAATGCGAGGAAGAAGAGTTAATAAAGAAACAGGGAGGAAAAAATAGAAAAGCAGGAGGAACTGGGAGAAGCAGAAAGAGGAAAAAAGTAGAGGGAATGTGATGATGCAATGGAAGAAAAGAAAGAAATACTAAAAAAAGAAAAAAGTAGGAAAAAAATACAGATTCCCCTGTAGCTTTTTTGGGGGTTGGCTGTTTGTTTGTTTGTTCTTTTAAGTGAAGAGCAGTGATTATGGGTGCAAGCTGGAACACAGAAGGTTCCACATAAATATGAGGAAAAACTTACGGTGAGGGTGACCAAACACTGGAACAGGCTGCCCAGAGAGGTTGTGGAGTCTCCTTCTCTGGAGACATTCAAAACCCGCCTGGACGCGTTCCTGTGTGATATGGTCTAGGCAATCCTGCTCCGGCAGGGGCATTGGACTAGATGATCTTTCGAGGTCCCCTTCCAATCCTTAACATTCTGTGATTCTGTGATTCAAAAAAAAAAAAAGTAGTCTTGCAGTGCCCACTAAAACATTCAGCAGTCCTGCTGGAGGTAACAGGAGGACCACAGAAAAAAATTATGGGCAACATAAAAGGAGTAAGAAGACTCCCAAGAGCTACACTTTAACTTCAGGACTGGCTACTTCCAGAAGGGAGTCTGCAAAAGAGCAGGGATTAATGAGGAGAACACTGGACCCTGGGAAGGTCATGCACATACTGACGCACTGGGGGTTAGTTAGCAGTAGCTGTGACAGATTTGGAAAGAGGTCCTTGGTACTGAAGTAGTTAGGTAGAATTGGTCATTTACTTCTGTAGGCCCAAAATTTCACACCTTTACATGGAATTTCATAGAATGGTTTGGGTTGGAAGGGACCTCAAAGATCATCCATTTCCAACCCCCCTGCTGCAGGCAGGGACACCTTCCACTAGACCAGGTTGCTCAAAGCCTCGTCCAATCTGGCCTTAATTTGCTGAAGAAATACTGGGGTTTCCTAAGAGCCAAGTCTCAGAAAGCTGTGCAGGAGTCAGAATGGTTTCTTGGATGATAACTAACAGATGCGGTGGAGAAAGGTGCATTATCTTCCACTTAATGTAATGTACACTTCAAGGGCTCTTGCAGACACTTCATTTCACTGGTCATGGTCTACAAGTTTGATTTTCACTCTGACATATTTCTGAGAACCCTTACAGCAACAGGTATAGACTTGCTTTCAATAGTCTGTTCCCCATCTCCAGGAATATTTGGATGGGGAGAGAAGATGACAACACTATGGTCACGTCCCCAGCCATCTTACAATAATATGATGTCAAATTTAGGAAAAAATAAAAATCAGTATTTTTGAAATAATGATGCAAAAAAAGAAACAAGGCACACAACAAACATACAAACTCCATCTTTGCTCTGTTTTTTAACTCAGATCAGATGTTGTCATACATCATCCCATGTGTATTGTAATACTTAGCACAACACGAAGGCATTAACTACACCAACTATCTCTGGTCTATCTTTCATCAGTGCAAGCATACAATGTCCCTCAGCATGAAGAAGTGGTTATGAATTGCATACGAATGAACAGTTAGATGAATTAATCGATTGTCTGCTTCAGTAATGAAAGAAAAATATTGCTGGAGAAGTTTATTGTGCTTTTTTTATAGTTATCAAAAATACAATATGAATCTTAGTTTATAAAGTAAAAACCATTCTCTGAGTACTAGTTTTCTGAAGTAGACTAGTTGGGAAATCCTACTTACCACTATCCAGAAATAAGTAATTAGCTGCTGTAAACCAAAATTATACTGACTGCTTGATTTGTGGTTAGACAGATTATTTGACATTCATCTAATATATGATTGAAGTGCTTATTATTATTATAAGGAAGCAGTCACTGAATTGTATTGCTTGGCTAGCATAGGAGTATGGTTTTGCTGAATTTGGCCAAATATAAATAAGTCACTTTGCCAGAAGTCTAAGAGTTTAGTATTGCACACAGGTCAGTGACCTTTCTGTAATATTGCTGCTACTAACAACGTATAGGTTTATATACTGTGTTTAACAGCATCATAAAAACATTTGTTAATATGTGTATTTTGTCAGATAAAAATATAACATTCAATTTGCATAATATTAGTATCTTTCTAGAGTGGCTATTCTTTAAAGAAAAAAACCTGTTTAATACTTATTTCCACAAGATTTTTTTTAAAATACTATTTGTATATTATATTAAGAAAATCTTTAAAAGGAAAAAAAAAAACCTTACCAACTTATCTGGGGTAAGTGAAACAATGAGTGAATTTGTTATTTTTTGGGGAGGCTAGATAGCTGTTAAATGCTATAAAAATAGTTTATTTAAAGTAATTTATCTTTTTATTTGCATTCAGTCTTAGAGTATAAATACAGCATCTGTTTGCAGGTAGATGAGTTATTCTTGAGAGTAAATTTTGGTGAACAGCTTCAATTGTGAAAAAAAAAATCCAAAATATTGTATTTTACATGACAGACGGAAGTTAAAGGCTTTCAAACAGCAACGGACCAAATTTTTAAGCGATCTTCAAGTCGCGCTCTGATTTTGCATCTGCGATTTTGCACCTGCAGTCAAGCACAAAATTGTGGGCACAGTGAATTGTAAGAGCGTCTAGCTGTTTGATTGTACCAGCAAATTAAATAGTAACTGTTGATGCCTGGCTGCTATATGCTGCACCCATCAAGAAATTCAAAGACAAAATTAGATTGCTTTTAATATAAAATGGTGTTCGTATCTGAACAAAGTTACCAGTATACTTCCTGCATTTAATGATACATTCACACGTTAGACTGGCTGAAAGTGGGAAACAGTCTCCTTTGTGAACTGAACCTGCACTAAGATCATTTTGAAAAAACAAACTTACTTTTGATTTGCAGTTATAATGCATGTTTTCCTTCTGTGTACAGTTCAGACCCCTGGATGATTTTCAGCACCACTTTTCTGTTGTGGTCACACTGTCCTTTCTGCCCTCAGGGTTCACAGGAAAGGTGAGTAAATACAAATATCTCTTTGGCGAGTTATTTACCTACCTTCTGGGAGAGACAATGCAATAAATCTGTTTAATTTGCTGTTTTAAAACTGGTGGACATCTGACCATTGCTATGGCTCACCTTTGGGTATCTGTATATTCAGTGCTAGATGCTACTGTCTTATCATTGCCCCCAAAGATGTACCGTTCACAAACAGAATAAAGTTTGCCCATTAGTTCAGCTTGACCTCACACTGTGGAGCCATCTCTTTGTCACTTTTTTTTTACTTTAGGACTGCTTTCAGGGGAAGCCATTGCTACTCACAGCAGCAGGTTTGACAGAGAGAAATATTACTTTCATAATTAATGTGTGGTGACTTTCCTGCTCTTACAGGGGGGCAGAAGTCTCTCTTATTTTTATCCCATTGCAGTTATCCTGTAACAGATATTCTTGTCAGGCAGGAGCAGCAACAGGCTACCATTAATAGGAACGGGGACCTGTTTGAGGCCTCTTTGCCATCCCTATCTGTTTTATCTGCTTGTAGTTTTGGGGACATTTAAATTCTTCTTGCTTCCATTTGAGGTATGGCCATTCATTGGGCTCTGATGCCAGGACACTTCTACCCCTTCCTATAGCTTCTGTACTGTTTCATTTCTTCAGGACCCCTGTGTTGCTCTTCAACTGTCCCTTCCTTTTCTCCCCACCCAAAAGGAAGTAGTACTTGAAATTCTTGCTACTTCATAGGCTGACACTCTGGCAACAGCTGTCCCCTGCATGCATTCATAATATTTCCTTAGTCATTCCCAGGAGTTTGTAAGTCTTCACAAATGAGACAACAGCTTTGACTGCTTACTCAATGACTCTTCCACTGATGCTGGTACGGTTCGTCAAGGCCAGCCCATAATCCTCAACTAGGGTATACAGAAAAAGATGACGACTTTCAGGGAAAGGTGAAAGATTATTTGGATCAGTAGGACCATCGGGAGATTATAGTGCTATGGGAAGACACAATATCATAGGACAGAGTAATCAATGATACCTAAAATTTCATTAAGATGGCCTCTAGACTTTAATGTACAACCAGAGTTCACCCAACCCTCATCATCTGGCTTTAACTGAATATCATGTATCTCTTGATTCATATTAACAAGAAAATAAATTTCCCTTTTAATCCAGAAAGATAAAATGGCATATAAAAGTTACTCACAAAATAATAAAAAGAATCTGTAATAAGACTGTTGAGTTTTCTCTATTTCTGATATCAGCCAGAAGTCTTAGTGAGATGAGAAAGATGAAAACATTTCTCAGAGAATTAAAGTTAGTCCAACAAAAAAGGTAAATAAACTTAAAACATTGATTGATTCTTCTATATCTTGAAAAAAAACAGAAAATTCTTTTCCTTTCTTGTCCCCCTTTCAACCTCTAGTGGGTGAGCCTACCCGTGTTTGTAATTAGGCAGCTGGCTAAAAATCACCGATAAAAGCAAACGTTGTAAGTACAAAGCACAGAAAAGCCTAAGTCTTCCTTTAATGCTTTACTAGCACTTCACTAATAGGCCCATGGGGTGCAGTCAGTCAATAATAACCCAATAAAATCAATAACGATAAACAAGAGTCAGTGTTCTAATAAAAATAGAATTTCTAAAATCCAAACCAGCTGTTTCAGTGTTATGTACAAACACAGGCCTGGTGCTCAGGTTCATTCTCTTTCCAAGTACCGGTGTTCAGCTGCCAGTCCCGCATGGAGTTTCCTTGGAGGAGACTGAAGTGATGGACAATACACAACCACAGTTTATTGCCAAGGTGAATGCACACATTTATTGCTTGCTTTCTTCTGTGATTTTATTAATACTCTCAAAGTTTGGTCTGTTTTCTTTTTACATATTTATTTTATGTGTTTTATTTAACACAAAAACTGGGAAGATTTTTCCTCTGGTATTTTCCAAGCAGAACAGAAGACTACATAAAGACTTTGGTCACCTACGAAACACCTTCCTTTGGTTGGATTGGGTCCTTTCCTATATAACTACCCAGGGAATAAATTTGCTCTTTCTGTCGGCAAAGAACTGGCCACATATTATGGAATGTTATTTGGAGAGTGCATGTAAGTTCTGGGGAGAGAGAAAGAACAGGACTGGAGAATCAGAGGCAATATCTTGTCTTTCATACAGTGAAGAAAGATCTACTTTTATTGGATGACAGGTCTGATAATGCCACTCTCATTACTCAACTCCACAAACATCTAAAAGTTGAAGTATTTGGAATTGGAGAAAACCAGCAACATGTATCTCCAAAATAAGTAATAAGTTACGCTGTACTCTCCAGAAGAGGAGAACTAATTCTTTCCAACCTTGTCCATGAACTATGGCCATGCTACATGAAGATCTGAGACCAAAGGCTCAATCCCTCTTTTAGGGAAAAAATAAACACACACTTTATACAGTTTTTAAGACTATTCGAATATGTTAGGAAGGTTAATTAGAACCTGGTTAATTTAGAGCCGAGTTTAACTTTATTTACAATTCCTTTCATATGTAGAGTTTTATTTCATTTTACAAGGGACAGAATTGAAGCACAGGTTTGTGGAAAGACTCATCCTGATCCCACATGTAACACGAAGCTTTTGAGTACTTTGATCTTCCCACTAAAGGGACTTCAGTTTCCAAAAAGAAATACCAAGGCATTTGAGACCAGAAGTGGTTCAGCCTGGTACAGATACCACAGATTAGAAAGAAACTACTGCTAGATAACTGTAACCTGAAGATGGGTGACATCAGAGAACAGAAAAAAACTTGAACAAATGCTAACTGCCCTCATGGACACAGCAATGTTCTAATATGTTAGTACCACAAAGAGAAGGGAGTGAAAGACAGGAAGGTTATTAGCAAAGGAATAGCGAGGTAAATGGGTTGCATGCATCCACTTTTTCCTTCAAATTGTAAGACAATTTCTGCATCTGACTTGTTTTGACGAGCAGTCTGGCTGGTGCACAGTTAAAGTCTGACCAGGTACCGTACAGAGATCCTACCAAGAAGGTGCATGCAGATCCGAGTATCAGATCGCCACTCACTTTCTTATCAAAACTAAAGCTGAAAGCAAATAAAGATGGTTTTAGCTTGAGTACACTCACACTGGTGAAAAAGTCAGTCACAAAGGTTACAGCTCTTGAGAAAAGTCTCTGGCCAAAGATAATTTTCAACAATTACATAATAGTTGGATATTCTGATGTAGATAAACAGAGAGAAAATTCTCCACAAGACAGATTTGGCTCTCATTTACACTCAAAAATCCACCCCTCTAATGGCATGAAGGATGCGTCCTATCTTTTTCCTATCTACCCTTAGACATACTTTCTTTACTGTGTGATGAAATTTATCTTCTAATATACAGCTTCTTCTGAACGCGCTCTGACAAACCCCATCAAAAGCTGCTATGTTATGCTCCAATCATATGTAGAGTAATGGTTTACTCATTTTCTGCATGAAAAGATGGGCACAGTATTTTGCAGAAACCATCAAACCTCTCATTTTGTGTGCTCTTTCTACAGTGCTCCTTTTGCCAACATCATTAATTGCACATGCCTCTGTCGCATATACCAAGAAACACAGGCCTGGCCAAAAGCAGTTCCTGGCACCATTGCCATTCAGATATATGCATTTCAGCTTAACAATATTATCAACACATGGGTTTGAATCTTACTCAAAAAAAAGTTTTACCATCTCCGTTACTAGTGAAGAAGGAAAAAATTCTCCAACTCGAGGTATTATTTAAGAGAGCAGAGAACATCTTATTAGCAAGAACTGAGAGTCCACAGCTTACCCTTTTGGCTGGGGTAGAGTGGTA
The DNA here is from genome assembly GCF_013368605.1 of Nyctibius grandis. Taxonomy (NCBI): domain Eukaryota; kingdom Metazoa; phylum Chordata; class Aves; order Nyctibiiformes; family Nyctibiidae; genus Nyctibius; species Nyctibius grandis. Next base: position 40,486,987 of record NC_090666.1, read on the forward strand.
CAAGGTTTCTAATATCCTTCAAGATGACCATTATTTTACCACAGAGACAAAAGACCGTGCTTTGTGCACATTTTTGTGAGCAAGGGGTGTGGACGTCCAATCAGACGGAAAGGCATAGTAACGTGCTTGTGAAATGAATTACATCGACGTCTGTTATAAATCTTTAACATAGCTCATGAGATCAATTAAGATGTTCAAGCAGCTACAAAAAGGATGATTGAGGCAAATGGCAACATCAGGGTGACCATATGGTGAGGGAACGTTAGAACTGCGTGGACATAAAACGCGAGCCATCGGAGTGCCACCACTAACCGCGCATGAAACAGCGAGCGGGTAAGCAGCAAGATATTGAGAAAAATACTAAAAGGAGAAAAGAACAGCATAGGAACTGATGCACATGCAGGATCCAATACTACAAGACTCAAAGAAGGGCATGGTGCTTTATTCCTAAAAGTCGCAAGCGCAAGGTTTCGACACGCCGCAGAGTTGATGTTCCCAAGCCCAGTGGGTGCTGGTGGAGAGCGCGTGGCACAGCCCCAGCACACTGCATGTAAAACATAGCTGAAGATTTTAAATAATTATAATTAATATGAGACGATCAGCTGTAAACAGCAGTGATTTTATCTTTCTCCTGACCTGCAGGGATGGAACAAATTAATCGACTGGCCCTTTTTAAGATCTCAGACAATTTCTCTCGAGATTGCCCATTGGGCTGCGTTACCTCAAGCCATCATCTCTGCGGGAAACAACGGCCTATGGACAACTTGCTTCACATGCAGTTGCGTTATTATAAGGTGATAACAGCACCATTAAGTCATATCACTGCTGTACTAAGGTTGAAAGACTTTCATTTCCTAAGGTTGTTCAAGCTGCTGATCTGCAATAGACAATTTAGCCTAACCTTTCACAGCAGTCCTAAATCCATACTTACTAATGAAGGCAGCGGCGCATGGGGGAAACCTCATCCTCAACACCTGATTATGAATGGGGAAACTCAGTGCAGAATCCACCTTTTTCAGAGCCCTATCCCTTCTCTGAGGAAAAGACAATTTAAATAGTTAGAATATTAGACAGCTAGCTTAAGAATATATAAAATAATGGAACTAAAGACAAAATTAAGTTCTGATTATTCATTTCTCTCTCATGTTTATTCTGAAAACTTACCTTGAATAACAACAAAAATAGCTCTACTGCAACATTTTGTAAGGGTGGAATTGTTTCACCTTCTTTCATGTCAGAAAAATTAACAGGAAATAAATAATTTATGTTAGATCATATTTAACCCTATCCTTAACAATAGTTGTGCTCAGGTGCCAAAAATTCAGGAGCATTCAATATTTTTTATTGTGTTTATTTTTCAATTATGCATTTTTAGATTTGTGTGCTTTCCTCTTACTGAGCCAATACTATGCGTTAAAGTCCAGAAACAAAAAGTTATTTTCCATGTTAAAAAACACAACACATATTTTGATAGAAAAATTAACAAATTTACAAGATAATGTTACTGTCCACTCAATATACAATACTTTTTTAAAAAAGAAGGGAAAATTGAATAAATGTTTTTTCTTCCAATTCTGGCTTACACAGTGACTAGAGTCAAAACTGGTGAAAGATGCAGCTGTCAAGGTGAAGGATCATATTAAGACATTTTGAAAACTAGGTTCTATGGATAGAAAAATGACTAGAAAGATTTTCATTGATTAAAAGTTATGCTTTTTTACTTTCTGAGCATGTTCTGTTCTACCAACAGAGAGAGATGGAAGGGTTTTACGTGGTTTTAAGTCAGTTGAGATTTATGTGAGGACCTGCTAGAAGTTCAGCAAAAGACCCAGCTAATTCTCATTTGATATGGGAGGAAATTGGGGAGGGCGGGTCACATTACTGTTTGCACAAATATTTTGTGTCACAGCTTAAGAGAGGTGGACACATACAGTAACTATATGCTGCAATCATAGGCCAGATGCATCTCAGTGCTCAGAGCCTAAAAACCAAATCTGCCCATTCTCTCACGAAGAAACACCCTATTAAGGGATCAGGACCACCAGATTTGGACCTCTTATCACAAAGCAACCAGTTAGTTTCTGCTATCCCTATGACTTGAGCAGAGAGCCCTGATGGCAGCTCTCCTACCCTCTTTCATAGAGAAAAAGCTGAATTTCTGCCTCTAGCGGAGGGAGAAGCAACTAAGTGGGGGAAATCGCATCCCTTGAGTGGTTGCCAAGAATTCCCACAAAAAATAAACACAGTCTGGTGGTTATGTTCTTAACAGCTGTGTTAATGGGGTTAAAGAAACCTTAAAGAAACTCTGTCTTTTTTTAAATGAGCTCTGTTCTTAAAAACCTGGTATGGTACAAGTTTTGCTTTTAAACCCAGCGTGGTTTGCAACTGAGAAAAGTGCCACTCCAGCAGCGATGGCAATTCCTAGGGGGACGCGTAGGGGCCTCTGTCCCCGGAGAGCCATGGGCTGCAGGCAGGATGGTGATTACCAGTGCTGTGCAAAGCCTCAATATCTTCTTACAAAGAGCTTGTGGCAAGCAAAGTGCTGCGTTTGGGTATATCAAATATATGTGGCACCTCAGCATACTCTGTTTCCCTGTATTGCTTAACTTAAATGTTATAGATATTAAAGTCAGAGACTTTTCTTAAGCATAACTAAAATTCCTTCTATTAAAAACTCCAAACAAAACACCCCAACAACACAGAAACAAAATTATGTAGAACAAAAAAGGATTTTCACACTTTGGTTTTGTTTCTCTTGTGCAAAGAACTTGGTGGATGAAGTTTAGGATAAAAAATTACCACCTCTGATCCTGTCCCCAGCCCTTTCTCAAAATAGGCAATGGTCCCAGCCCAGTGTCAATATAACTATTTTTCTTGAAATGAAGTATGGCAGGGGAATACTATGGAAGGCACCAAGGCAAATGAAAAACGACACTGTGGATTGCAATCTGTACGTACTTCCCCATGATTACAACATTAGCTTTTGCTTTCTCAACTTATTTATTGTGATTTCAGTAGCACTTAGGTTCCTGTGGCATAAACTCTGTATCCATTGTGATAACATGTTATTATTGCATACGCTGGATTTCCGAGGAAGAGAAAAAGCAGCATTTACTGAGTAAAATTGTCTCATCGGTGTTGTTAAGGATAGTCCAGAGCCTTACAGTAACCTCACCTTCACCACCTTCGGTACACACTTTGGGCCTTGTGAGATCTGTAGGCATTCAAAGGAGATGCACAGCACCCAACAAGTGAATTACTCATTAGCTTAACCTTATTTAATTAACTCAGAGGAGAGAGAGTAGCTATTGATACTTCCCAGAAAGAGCAAGGACACGGGTTTTGTTTCACCCACTTCATCATCCTTTACAAGAGTTTAACCACCTTTCCATAGCCTCCTCCTCTAACACCATCTCCACCTCCCATTTATAAAAAATAAATGCAGAAATACACAACTAACAGTCCTTGTGGCCCTTTCATCTGGTCAGTATCCCCATCTGACACCTTGCCCCCAAGACCTCCTACCTAGGCACAAGGCAGCATCTCTGCTGCCTCTGGCATGAGGCCAAGGAAGATATGGCAAGGGAGGTGGCCCTGGGGACAAGGACACGAAGGGACAGCCACAGGCATTATGTAAGGGAGCTCATTTTGTCCTGTGGTTCTTGCTGGCTCACATGAGTTTGGCTGCTAAATCCATTGTCTCCTTTGGAAAGAGCGACTGCCTTCAGATTACTTCTCTGTTAGCACGGAGTTATAAAATAGCCATTGCCCATATCACAGACACATTTTCAGATCAAGGGCACCACTGCAGCCTCACAAAAAAAGGCCAAGGAGATATTTTTCAAGCTATAATCAATCTACCAAAGGAATACAACATTCCACAGTATTTAGGAAAGAAAAAATAAAAAAATTAGCAGCACGAACAGCAACAGCAGTGGGGGTCTCCCGGAGTAGCGAATCTTTGAGAACAGTGAATCATTTCAATCTCCTCGCAAATGTCAGACGCCTGATTCTCCAAGTCATCTGTGGTTCTGAAAGAGTTTCAAGCGAGACCTGCTGTCGCTGCAGGGGGTTGGAGAAGCCATCGCAGGAGGGACCGCAGCGCACGGTGCTTGGCACGGACGGCAGCTCGAGATGCCTTCGCACCTCGCTGCCATCGGCCAACTGCCTCAGCTGCACGGCAACGCCGGGTCTGTGCCCACTCAAAGGCACGCACAGAGTGAGGTTTCATGCTCTCTGAGCGTATAACACCCGTCCAGATTCTCAGTTACAGTACCCGATACAGGTAACTTCGGGTCTCCTGCTATCAGAAGCACTAGTTCCTCCTCTACTCACAGTTACTGTCTACTGATGGACACGCTCAGATTGAGGCCAGCGTTGCAGAGCCCCAACTGCATTTCCCATAGCTGGCACTGTCTATCCCCCAAGCGTAAGTGTGGGGTCTCCAATACACAACCGCCCCAGCATACCTGACTCCGTCTGGCACACAGCAAAAAACCCACTGCAGAATAAGCATTGCCAGCTGCTGGGTGACACAAGTGCAACCATGAAATGTTAGAGTTTTTGATAGTGGGGGAAGTAAGGAGGGGCAAGAGCAGAACTTCCACCTTAGATTTCCAGCGGGCTGACTTTAACCTGTTTAGGAGGTTGGTGGACAGAGTCCCTTGGGAGTCGGCCTCTTCTCCCAGGCAACTCGCGATAGGACAGGAGGACACAGCCTCAAGCTTGGCCAGGGGAGGTTCAGGTTGGACATTAGGAAGCATTTCTTCTCAGCAAGGGTCATTAGCCATGGGAAGGGGCTGTCCAGGGAGGTGCTGGAGTCACCATCTCTGGAGCTGTTTAAGAAAAGCCTGGACATGGCACTTAGTGCCATGGTCTAGTTGCCATGCTGGTGTCAGGGCTATGGTTGGACTCGATGATCCCAGAGGTCTCTTCCAACCTGATATTGATTCTGTGTGATTCTGTGAAGACCTTTTCTTTATGAAGCAGAAGAAAGAAGATAATAGAAGAAAAGGCACAGAGGTGATCCTACTGCAACTTGTGGATGCATTTGTGGCCATGTAAGAATTAGAATAATCTCCTTCCCGGATGGATCGTAGAAAAGCTAAAGGAGAGGTTTAAACCTCTTTAGACACATCCCTTAACTTCTACACTATGCACATGAGATGCCCTCAGAGATATACTGTTGCAGCTGTGCCTGATCCTACCTTTGAGCATGCTATTTCTTGCTGCCCTGAAAATGCCTAAAAGCAACTTCTTGTAATTATTTAATTAGAGGTGACTGCCATTGCAGTGTGTGGGCTTGGGCCATAGTCATTTTTACCTCCCACCTGGCACACTAGATTGCTGTCATCCCAAGCATGGAGCTCTGTCCGGTGCAGCCATGATGGCAGGGGAAGGGCTAGCAAGACTGTAGGAGACCCCCAAGCTGACCAAGTCCCAGCCTCTGCAGCAAGCAGAGGGCACCCAGAAGGTCCCTCTGTATTTGTTCTGCTCTACTCCCTGCAAATATTTCAGCTGAGCCTAGAGGTGGGCAATATCTCAGCCATACTCAGAAAAGCACATGTGGACTTTGCAAAAGTGTTACCTTTTGTGAACTTGTCTTTAAATAAATGCACGTGAACCAAAAATTATATTCTACAAAGCAATAAACCCTTTGGCTTTAGAGTTTCAAAACAACCTCTCCACTTTAAGTAACTTCTCATATTAAATATTTTCTTTCAGTTTGAACACAAAATTCAACACAAAACTATTTTTTTCTGTTTTAACTTTGGTTGAAAATTGTGAACCAAAGTGACTACTAAATATTTTGGTGTAAAAAATTTGGAACTGTCCATGAACCTGAGTGCCAGCTGTAAGAACAGGCCTGCCAAAGAATCTCCTCTGGCCCCCAGACTTTGGTCCCAATGACCCATCACTGCCCTCCCATCACACAGGTACAGATACAGGGCCATATACAACCTACTGCGACAGAAACCTTGGGAGGGAAATGAATAGGACTCCTACGCAAGGGCAGTAAATGCTGCACAGTAAATGTGTTCAAGATTTGAAGACAGGTTTATTTTGCATGTGGATAGTGAAGGTGTGATAGTAAAGTTGAGCCGAAGAGCTGAAGGGAACAGAAGACTCCAACAATGAGCAGGGCAAGAGACAGTTTAGGCAAGACAGAAGGCAGTCTCGAGTGTTCAAAGAGCTGTACTTTGGCCCCTTCTTCTCATACCAGATGGATTTTCTGGCTGAGACTTATCTGTAATTTTCCTCATAGCTACTTTACAAAGGGAACAGAGCAAAGAAACCACTTGGATCTGGTTTCCCTAGAACAGGAGAGATAATATCCTCAGTGCTGTTTTGGATCTAAAAAGTCACAAGGGGCACCTTACCCTTACCTCCCAGTTTATGCATTCGTTGCATTTCTCTGATTACAATCCAGTTTTTGCACTTTCCACTTGACTCTAAATTCTACAAAAGAGCTTGATTGGGTTCAAAAGTGGAGCTCAGGAAAGCTTCGGAAAATCATCCGGGTCTCTTAAATATGTACGCTAGGAAATCCATGTGTTCAACGTCTCCACAACCAGAATGTGGGAATACCAGCTTGCCCTAAAGTTGGAACTAAATCAGCAACCTGAACATCATCAAACTGGGGATGCTGGGAAGAGACTCTAGATCCAGGTTTTTCATCTGGCCTCATCTCAGTGATAGTCTGGCCCAGACCCAAACGTGCCAAAATGCTTTGCTGTTCTAATCCACATTAAAGCCTATTCCACACTTCCAAAATCCTCTTTTCTCTTCAGCAGACAAAACCCACGATTTTCATATGTTCTAGAAATGCTTTATGTTTGATCCGAAAAGTAACGATTACTCCACTGTCATTTTTTTTTTTTGATATCAACAGTGTCACATATCAATGAAGAGTCAGGTGAGAAAAAATAAACTTCTCACCTGATTGTTACATAAAAAGCAACCAGGCTACAACAGCATTACACAAATTGCTTCCAGCAAACATAGCTTTCTGCCTTTTTGCAATAAAGTATAACAAGTCAAAAATTTCTGCACTTCTCAGGTCTTTAAGAATGAATTCCAATTTGATGGGTCTTGGGGGTATACACAAAGACCTGACTTCGATGCGTACGTCATCCTAGACCTCTGAACTTGACGAGCACAAAAAGATAAATAATTCAACCACAAAAGTGACATATAAGGAGCGTTGAGGGCCTGACTTAAACCTGCAAAAGGAAACAGACTCATAGTTACACCTGAAAATTTGGGCTAACATAGGCCTAACTCATGTTTTGTGGGCTGGAGGGAGAAGGGGAGGGGTGAGAGAGATTAGTTCATGTAACTTCAGCATGGTACTCCAGTCAAGATTTTTTTTAACCTTAAACTTGAAATTGCAAATGAGCTCTTGCTTAAGGAAAGACACAATGACATTATGTGGAGGGAACATGAGAGATGTTTCCCCCACCAGCCTCTGCTCAAAAGCAGAGCACTGTGCGGCCCCACATGCCTGCATGGACATACAGTGAGCACTGGCTGGGCATTGAGCTCTGCCTGGTAGAGCTCCTGCACACACCCAGACTCCTCGATACCCCAGAGAAAAGTTTGTGTAGGAGTTACTTGTGTAAAACAACCTCCTACAACCAAGTCTAAGGCAATCAGACAAAACTGGAGTAAGAGTTCTTGATAAAAAACCCCACGTGTTTCATAAAAATAGCCATAGGATAATTTCTCTATTAAATTTTAGCTAAAAAAATTTTAACAATCTAATTATAAACCCATGAAACCAGTCATTTACTCTTTCTGCCCATTCACTTGCGTGTATAGAAGAGACTCACATTTTTCATGGCATGACTCCAGTACTGTAGTTTTCTTTCTTTTCCTCCAAAGACTCCCAGAATCCCAGTTTACATGAATTTTAATACCACACATTACTAAAAAGATGTAGTCAGAATACTGAATCCATTAAATAGTTTTCAGAAACTCCTGGAAAATTGTCACGCTACTGAAAGGAACATCAAAAAATAAGCAATTCCTAAAAAAAAAAAAGGACACCCCCTACACACACATACACTTCCTGATTCATTCCTTACTACAGCAGACTTTAAAGAGGAGAAGATGCTACTGTAAAAGAAACATCTTCACTCTTGAAGTCATTTTCAAAATATATGAAAATACTATTTATACGTCTTTCATGCTTTATTCTTTTACTGATGCTTACAACTGCCTCCCCCTCAAACACTAAGCCTATTCTTTAGTGAAAACCTTCCTAAAAATACAGAGGTGGAAAATTAACTTGTACTTGAAATCTATTACGTCATTGGAGCAGAGAAAGGAGAAATAAGGGAGTTTGGAAAGACACTCTCAAGTCAAAGAGAGACTCATCTGTAATACAAAAAATGCAAACATGTCATCTCCAAGAGGTATATAAGGCATAAAAGCAGTTTAATGATACACACAACATTTTGCAAGCCCAAGGTTATACGGGACCCTTGTAATTTCCATCTTACTACAGAGTTTACACACAATGGGGCCAAAGCAATTCCTGAAACCTCTTAGGTTATCTCCAAAATTTGCATGTGTCTTTTCCACTCCCCTTCCAGCTCCTGTGCAGCTGGCCCAGCCCAGCACCCTCATGATCCATGAAGCCCACAATGTGTCCCTTCTCAGTCAGGGCCACCACACAGTCACCCATGGTCCCAGCAAGGCAGGACAGGAACTAGCAGGGAGGCTTATCACCACTTGCATGCCTTGGAAGATTGAATGCTATCTCCCAGACTTGCTCTTTATGAACACAAAATGTTTTGCACCACCTGCAAGATCAGGTCCTTCCAAGATTTTTTTTTTTAAAAAAAAAAAAAAAGTAACAATTGCAAACATTGTGATTTTTATCTGTGGGAAAACAGTATATGCCAAGAGATAGCAGTACGGGTACATCAGCTTCAGTGAGCTCACTGACAGAGCAGCTTTTTAGAGTTATTACAAAACTTAGTTTCAGATTGGCTTACAGGAAGATACAAACTTTAATTAGTGCAATAAGAGGGGAGTGGGTGAACAAGTCCAAAGCCTCCTTCTGAATAATTGTCTATTTGTTTATTATTATCGCTTCCACAGGCTAATTATTTGCTTAAGAAAATACCTTTAAAAATCCACGCATAAAAAAAATCAGCCGTTTGTTTTTCCATTGTGGGGTTTACACTTTAAGTTTCAGCAACATAATGTACCAGATATTTGATGTTACAGATGGTTGTGGGGAACCAGAAATACTTGAGGGAGGCAGGGCAGGATGTACTTTTTGTATCTCTTACCAAGAGCTAATGCCTTTTCAGTAGCTTTTTAGCAAGAAATTCAGCAGAATTGCATTGGCTCACAACCACTTCTCCAAACCTGGATGAGGAGTCAGCTACAGGGACTGTGCTAATTGTGCTAAAGTGCATGCTAATATTGTGCTGGAAGTTGCAACTTGTGGTTGCAAAAGGGAGTCTAAAACTTTACCGTTTTATATAAAACTTTGGTGGCACACAAGACCCTCTTGGGATGCACCCTAGAAGTGCCAAAAGCCAGAGGTGCTTCTTGCATCCCCCTACCCTGCTTTTGCACAGGTACCGGGTCTCTCTTCCCCTTGTTCCCACTCTCCCTTTTCAGTGTTAACAGTTAATTATGACACATACTTCAATTAGCGTTCCAGCCCTGTGATCAATGACCCCCACGCCTTTGAAACGCGGGCAGAGTGGTTCCTCCAGGAGGAGCCACCACGACGCTCCGTGCAGGTTCCAAAGGGTTAATCCCTGAGTGAATTCTTCAGATGTGTAATTTAATCCTTCATAACTGCTGAAAATTGGAGCCCACATAATTTATTTTCTTTGGTCTGGGCACATTTGCCTCATGCTTGGCTGTGGCTGACTTCAGAGAGACACACCTAAAGCCCTCAAGTGTCCCAAGTGGCCCATGTCAGTTGTGCAGAGAGATTGTGGTACTTGGAGGGAGCCCAAGGATTAGGTGTTCCTGAGAAGGCTTTTTTGGCTCTACAAAGCCCACGGATGTCATGGGAATAGGCTGCACTCCTCCCCTCGCCTTGAAGGCCACATATCAACGGGGCATCTAACCACTCAGAGACAGGCTTTGCACAAAGGTATACATTAAAATAAATAGAACACGCGACCAAAAAGCACACAGAGAGGGAAGGAGGAACTGCCGAGCGGAGACGGGGAAACAATTGCTTCATTGTGGAGCCGGCAGCGAGGAATCGCAGGGCCGAGCTCCACCTACAGTCCCCTGCACAAAGCTGACTCCAGCAGCTGCCACCAGCCCTGGCTTTCCTCTGCTGGCTGCTCCGGGAGCCTTTTTGTTTCAATTATTTTTATTTTAATTTTTTTAATAGTTATTTTGACTGCAAAGAGATCTGCATTTGAATTTCAGCTGAACATGAACATGGCTAAAGCTATTGTATTGTCCGAGTACTTTTTAAGGTTAGTTTGCTCTCTGTATTTTGAAAGTAAATAGCCTGCTTTTTTTTCCTGGAATTTATTTTAGGATTCTGTCTCTATCACTGGCTTTCATTTGCACCAGCTTCATATTGTCTGACAGTATTTCACATTTTTATTGCAGTTTGATTGCAGTGCAGTAGTTTCATCATTCCAGGGAAAAAAAAATAAAAATGTTTGTCTAAATTGCACTCTTGCCCTTTTTAAAAAAAAATTCAAACTTCAAACATGATTTGGGTTGTAACTTTTAAAAGCAGTAGCCAGCCTCTGAAATCATCAAGTAAAATCATCTCTATTTTCTACTTACTGAAAAAAAAAAGTCTTAGACACTAATTTAAGCTTTGGCACTGGTGGCATACAATAGTATATAGTCTGCAGAATGTGTATGTTTGAGGCAGAGCACTGGATCAAGGGAGGGGCTGCATGCCCAAGTAAATGGTACCTGTGTCTGAAGCCTGGTCACCAGCCTGGGCCACCCTCACGGTCTCACCGCATTTCAGGGGAGCTCCAGGAGGCAGCAGGGCCGAGATCAGCACCAGCCAACACTCTCTGCCCTGTGGCAGCTTGCACAGTGGGTTTTCACCCAGCTGGTTCCTGCTGTCTCATCACCTGGGATGCAGCTCCTCTGCAGAGGAGATTACAATCCTTCCTGGGAAAAGCTGGTGACAGCATCCATTGGCCTTCAGAAGGTTATTTGGTCAGGTCCCCAGTTACAAGACCAGTCTCCCCACATCAGCTGTGAGATCCTTGAGAAGGAAATGCTACCAACTGTGCAGACAGTACACACCTACAGCCAAAACTCATCTCCCCCAGATCCAGAAGGGATTAGAAGGTCATTCATCTTCTGCCACATCATAAGAAGGCCTTACACAAGGAGCTCTGCAAGTATGCTGGGTGCCCCTTTAAGGGACAGAAGAATCAAAAAAAAAAAGAAGAAAGAGGTACTTTGTACATATTATGTTCCTTTGTGTTAACTCAAACTCATACAAACCCCTGTGCTATATCAAAGCAATGTGCTCCGTTTGATATCCAGTCTTTTGACAGTGGCAGCACCAGGTCTGTTAAGAGGTAGAAGTCCTCTTTCATTAGAGAAATTCCTACCATAACATAGTTTGGAAAGACAAAAATTAGTATGTACACCAAATCTTGGAAGGAGGAAAGAAACCAATCCTAATTCACCCCAGGGACGCTCATGAGCAGCATTGCTTTTCATCCCAGACAGCAAGACCAATCTGATTTACATCAGCTGGAGTACACTGCTCAGAAACCTCTGCAGATCAGGAGTAACCAAGCCATGATCTCCTACTCCTTAGATGGCTGCTTTTAAAAAAAGGTCAGAGAAGCAACACAAGCAATGGGGCTAAGGCTCAGAGACAGCCTTGACGTTTGCCATGGAGTCACTGTCCATGCCTAAAGGAGAGGGGCACAGTCTTAAGGGGGAGCAAGAAGAATGCAGTGAGACACAGAAGGAAGACCTCACTAAGAACAAGGTAGGAGATCATTAATTTGTTTATTTATAAAAGTTTCTTAATTGCTATTATGATCTACTAAGACAGAAACCCTCATACACTCAACATATGAGAAACAGCAGACAAGCATTTCAAAAATTCTCCATTCTCTTGCAAGAATTTTTAATGAGCATTATTATCATCTCACTTCATGGTCCAATACATCCAAAATTTACATAACTTTCAAATGGTAGTAGGTACTAACATTCTTGCATCCTAGGTGAGAAAGCAAGTAGAAAGGACTGAGTGATTTGGATGTCAACAGCAGAAAAAGAAATATTCAGAAATAGAATACACTGTTCCATCTCCTGTGCAGCACTACCGCAACGGTTTGTTCTCGACACACACTTTTACGAGGCAGATATTTGACCTGTTACACCATGATGCATAAAATAATAATGAGTGGGCGGGTGATCTCACCAGTGTCTTTAAACCTCCTGCAATGTGTGGGTTACAAGGTTTGAATCACACAGAAGTAGTACCAAATTTGCATGCTGTTTCAAAGAAACAGCAGGAGAAGGAGTGCCCAACTGGTGAAGAATGAAGAAAATTTAAAAACCTGAAACAAGAATGACATGAGTCAAATAGAAGCTATAATGAAAACATAAAGCAAGAATATCCACCTGAATAAAAAAAAAGCAGGAGATACTCAGGTAAGCTTCTGAGAATTTTTATCCTTAACAAACTACTTCCCATTTAGAGAGAAGGTACATTGATAAATATGTATTTAATCTCATTTGGAGAAAAAAAAAGAACAGGTGTGACATTGATCCCTCCCATCACTGTCAACCAGAGCAACTCCCCTACCCCAGCTCCCACCCAGCTGCCAAACCAGTACAAATGAGATCAGAATCAACTACGGAGCTCATGTTGCAGAAAGAAAGATATTAAATTCATTCAAACATCCATCTGCGCCCAGGCTGAGTTTCTACTCCTACATTATCCAGAGCTCTGAGCAGCCAGGAGTCTCAGGAGGTGACTCTGCCATAAGACCGCATGGCCAGGCCCCAGATTTATGAATGAAATTGCTGTTTTTTTTCCAAATGTAAGATCAGAGACCATGGATGAGTGCCACCTTTTCTTTTTTTAAGAAAACCCTTAAGAGAATGAGTACACTGTATTTCTTCAATTCAATGCTGATATATCTGATTTCCCTCCAGGACAGGCCAAACATTAAATAACATTGAACAGGCCGAGTATGTAGCTAAAATACTTGCAATGAAAAGTTTTCATTCTCAGCTTATTTCCTAGTTTACAAAAGCTCTTATCAAAAAAGCTCTCTAAATTGGAATTAGTTAGTGATCCAGGTCTCTAAAGCCCAGGGACTGGAAGTGAAGATTTCTTAATTATACCAGCAGGGGCTTGATTTCTATTCTTAGTGCAGCTGGGTAATGCTGTTAGGTTCTTGCAGAGCACTGTTTTTCATTGGCAGGGATAGCCCCTGGTTTACTTTGACAAAAACATAGAGCTCTTTAAATTGAAGCATCTTCACGTACGTGTGTAACGGAGCGTGTACACTTCAGCCACACACGCAACCAACTCTCGAGCAAAGCCCAGGTTCCTTTAAAGTTCAACAGCTCCTTACCTGGGAATCTAATCACCAGTCTCAGAGTTTTAACTGATCTAAACTTTTTTTTATATTTTAAACATTTTTTTTCTCTCCCAACAGGCCTTGCAATACCTTAGTTTTCCCCTTCTTCCTGAAGGAACCAGCTGCTCAGCTGCAAATTCATCCACAAAAAAGGCTAGAGACCAGCCCTGCCAGAAGCTTTTGGGATCACGACCCAGGTGACAAGTGGTATCACAAGAACCCCCAACATTTTTAATGTCCACTCACAGTGACTGAACTTCTGTACAAATCACTTCCCTCCTGTATTACAAGGATGTACCCGACATAGAGAACAATAACCAAGACCAGCCTTGCGCTTTATGTAGAATAAAAAAAATTTACCCCAAGAAAGAAATCGCTACAGATTAAATATGTAGCACTAAAATCCTTGAAATATTCTATTAAAACAACTCACTGAATAAAATATGGTGCAAAATATAACAACACATGCCCATAGCTGCAGTTTAAGTGCATTGGGGGTAAGGGGCGGGGGAAGGAGGCATATTAGTTTATCTTCTTAAGGCTCCTGGACAGAATCCAAAGAATTGGGTTCAATCCCCAAGTAGGTCATATTTTTTCTCTCATTAAAATATTTGACTCATACTGGCAACGTTCTCTGAAGAAAAATGAACTCTGGACTCGGAACAAGATAGAGCTGTAGCTGTTAAAGCAACTATTTAAATCTCATAATGCAATGGTTGCTAGTCGCCTTCACAAGAGGAGGCTGGTGGTCATTCTCCGTGTCTCTTTTTTGCCCACACAACACACAAACACACTTGGAAAACTCCAGCAGGGCAAGTCAACTGCATGTCACAAGGCAACTGTGGTCACATGCAATGCTATTTTTAAAAAGGCGCAGAGGTTTTGCATCTTTACATTCCTATCTGTTCAAGCTGTTTTATCAAAACTCAGACTTTCTTGCTGGGAAACTGTTCTCTCTTTGGTACCTTTTCTGCCAAAATCCAACTGTAACAACAAAAGTTTATAAACAATGAAAATTCCAGCTGCTTGACATCAGCGATGTGAAGCTTTCACTTCACACTGATACAAATATTTACCCTGAGCTCTGGCAAAGCTTTCCTTGCCCATGTCGCCCTTAATCATACATTTTTCCTTGATTGAGTTATGCTTTCCAGTACGTGATTTGCTCTGGTTTACTTTTTAACACATCCCAGAGGCTTCGTCAAAATCAGCTCTGTGCAGGCCATGTCATTTGGTAGCTGCCAAACATGCTATTCAGAAGGACCTTGGCAAATAGCAAAACAGTGTCTTTTTCTAACTGCTCTAATAAATGTGTTTGTTCTTTTCTGACCACCATTTATTTTTTAGATCCCACATATCCATAAAGCAATGAGCCAAGAAAGTAAGCAGAAACACACTCATTTTCCCTTTAATCTACTCCCTTGGGGCAACGCGCTGACTTCTCTTACAGACACCTTATAGCTAAGAAGCTGCAAACTATCGATGACTCACTTTTTATTATTATTTACGAGGCAGAAAGGTTATTATCAGAGGGAGTAATAATAAAGAACCACTTTGTTGATGTTTTAATACTTGCAAAAATAAACATCCAGGAGTCAAAACAAACATAACTCTACCTGAAAAAAAATAGGATCATCACAGACTATTTTGACAATTACAATTAAATATATTTTTCCAAAAGCAAGAAAAATTGACAGATTTCTCAGTTAATCATAGAAAGCCAAGTGCAACAAGAAGGAAAATCTCATCTACAATAGCTAACATGGAGAGAAGAAACTTATTTCAACCTATTCCTAAAAGTGGACTCAAATTTTAACCAATATAAGACATTTTTCTTCCCTTTTGATGCCTCTCTACATCCCACTTTTCACTGGGAGAGGTAGAAAGAAAGCAATGAAGCAAAAGATGTTGAAGAACTTGGGGCCCTGGGCAGAAGTTATCATAACTTTGCAAGAAAGTTTGTTCTTACAAGACATAGCCCAGCTTCTGGTTTATCTTTGTGTGCAGGGATGAGGATAGACTGGTCTCAGCGAAGGGAGATGGGAATTGTGCTACCAACTTGAACATGCAGAGAATTTCATTCAGAACATGTATTTACATGACATACTTGGCTATAAATGTGATTAAACACAGTCCTGGGACAAATTTCTTGTTATATACCTTTTCTCAACGTCCATTTTGTAGTTACTCTTCTTTCCCAGGATTTAGTCTAACATTATACTTGCAAGAAGAAACTGAGAGCTGCCTTTTTTTTAAATAATTATTATTTGGAATTTTTTTTTTTTAGTTAATTAAAAGATAAATCTTAAACCCAAGCCTGTGCTTAGTATACTATTAAAAGACCTGAAATCCTTTTAGAGTGCTGATCCATAGTACAAGTCAGATGTATGAATCGGCTACCAACTTGGCAGAGACAGATAAACTGCACCTGAAGTAGCTCTAAACCACTACTACCACCTGTAACTAGCAGCCTTTTAAAGTAAATCACCACCATTTACAGGGTGCAAACAAAGAAGAGAAACCTGAAGTCTACAGCAATTAAAAATGAAGGTTAAGGATGAAACAAAGAACTCCTGGCTCACCTGAAAATTTGCCCAGGGAGGTGGTGGAGTCACCATCTCTGGATGGGTTTAAGAAAAGACTGGCCATGGCACTTAGTGCCATGGTCTAGCAATGGTTGGACTCGATGATCCCAGAGGTCTCTTCCAACCTGATTGATTCCGTGAAAAATAACTCAGGTGACCCAAATTTATTTACTATTTCAGTAAAATTTTGGTGCACATATTATAGGGTCCCAGATGAGTTGTCTGAAACCAAATACTTTAGTTCTGAGTTTCAAGGACTTTTTTTTCCTTTTTTACTTTTTCTTTCTATCTAAATTTTGCTTACTGCTGGTGTTTCACATCAAAAGCAAGAAAATGTAGAAAAAAATATTTTATAATCCTAATAAACCACTCTAGTGCAGGTCAAAACTAGACAGTATATTCATAAATCTTCCTGTAATCTTTACGTAAACATTAAATACTTCAATAAAACATAAATCTTATGAGAATTTAAGTATTTGGGGTTTAATTAAGAAAGTTTTGCTTAGTTAATGTAAGACATAATTATATCAAAATATGTATTTGTGAGTCCACGATCCTGGCACCAGCTACAGGTTATCATTATCACTTTTTGGGAAAAGTGGCAAAAGGGGAAAGCAGTCTGGGATGACTTTTGTATGGCAAACTGTTAAGCAAGTGACAGATTCACACTTTAAGCTGGTCACTGCACATGACTTAAGTACAGCATCTGCAGTGAATTTTCACTTCTGGCTGAAGGAAGAGAACCACCCAGGTAGCCCCTTTTCCAGTGCCTGCATGGCAGGAGTACAAAAAACTGATATTTGTGACAAAAATCAACCTGGAGAATTTAAAGTATTGATTAGATTCAGTCTCTCACATTTTTCTACAATGTCCCAGCTAAACCCGACATGCATTACCTAACTTCAGTCTTTAAATACAAAATATTTTAAAGTTGCTAGGTACACGCTGAGTGTTTTGAAATCCTCTAGTAAAACCACATTTTAATGCCAAAGTCATTTAAGAGACTAAGTCTCACATACCTCTAAGCGTAATATATATTTTTAAAAATTTTATTCCAGAATCACATTAGGGACATTTTAACATTTATATTAAGGCAATATGACAGGAATTCAATAGCTGTACATATTGTGGTTACTGTCAGCCTTACAGATATGCGTTTTCACTGCTTGAGTTTCTGGGTTCATTTAGAAATAAAAATATCATGATCTGATATTAGGGTGCCAGAATTCCCCCAAAGCAACTGGAAAAATGAATCATCAGAAAAAGCTAAAATTTAAATAACCTAAACATCAAAAAAGAACAAAGAAACACGCCAAATCACAGCAACATAACACATTGGCAAGTCTCACAGACATGATGAAGTTTCCTTTACCTAACAAGATATCTGTGTCTCAGCTGGTCATTCGTAACACCCTCAATAGTTAACAGACAGAAGAAGGTGCCTCTAGGAACTAATTAATTGAAAGAAATAAATGCAGAGCTCAATTCGGCTCCCTAAACCAAATGATCTGTGGATTCTCCAAATCACATGACATAGGACATATGTATGGAGCACACACCCACCAGAAATTGCAGCAGGAACCTAGACAGGAGCTTCTCATTAGATTGGTACTTGTGGCCAACTCAATCCCAAAATGTATTATATTAGCCACAACTTAGAAGATAATATTCCTCTCTGCTGACCGTATTTGTGTCCCAGGTGACTAGCTCACCTATAGGCATCCACAGTACAGACAAAGTTGGGGAGATGAAACCTAACCCATGTGCCTCCCCCACAAAACACACAACATGTCACAGCAAACTGATCTGCAGAGCAAAGAGTTTCATATGATCTTACAGGTAATGAACTCATGTGATTAATAAGCTAACAGAAAAATGTACAAGAATTACAGCTTTCTACAGATGAGAAAGAAAGTTCATTTGTACCACCAATAATCCAAGGACAGATTTACCATCCTCACTTGCAATGTACTCTTATTCGCAGAATTAATCCCATCACCACTCTCTGAGCAGAGGAAAAAAATACATATAAAGGCTAAGATAAACAGAAGTGGAAACGACGTGCTTAATTTTTCAAATCATTGAAATTTAAATTTTTTAAGTCACAAGTGAAATGAACAATTTGGACTGAAACCGCCTTCCAATGTCTCCAAGGCTCACTCCAACAGAGATAAAAATCAAGAACCCTTCAAGGCTTTTGACCACTTTGAAGAAAATACCAAAACTGTACTCAGGTAAGATGTCTTTGTTGAATCAGTCACTTACATTTTACGTAACATTTTTGTTGCCTGAAAGAAGCTCAGGTCAAAACAAGTTAAGAGACCTTTATTTTAGTCTTACATGCTTATGAATTCAAAGCTTTGCAGTCACTGGAGTGAAAAAACAGTCATACTAACTCCAACATCAGAATTTCACTATAGATTTCAATGACTGCTCTGAAGAATTTCCTGGAGTTTGATGGGACTGAATAGATGCAACAAATGACACAGCTATTCTCTACACACACTGTGGACTTCTTCCAACAGCTTCTATATTCCTTCACCTCTCCATCAAATTTCAAAGTCAATTATTAACGTCTCTTGCCTCTTTACCTGTTCCCTCAGTGTTCACAGCTTTTTCCTAGTATTGAAAAAAGTGGATGCTTTTCTCCTCCACCTGCAAATACTGACTTATTTTCCCTCCTGTGTTTCCAAGACAGCAAGAACTAGAGTGAAACTCTGCAACTAAGTTGTTTTTTTATTATAAGTCAGATTTTTTTTTCCTCAAGTGATGTCAATGGGAAAGTTCACTGCTCTAGCAGTTCTGTTTGTCATTCCCAGGTGCAGAGTCAGTAGAGGGAGCACAAGAGCACAGAAAAATGTTGAAAAGGCTGCCAAAAAACCCTTAATATTCAGTCGTAATTATTATTATTTTGGAGGGACGTGTTTTCTTGAATACTCCAGTCTACCTCACCAGGTAACAAATGCTTAAAAATTACGTAAGACAATCATGTTGCTTTGAGAAAAAACAGACTCAAGCCCCAAAAATTCAGCAGTATAGATTAAGAGCTGGAAAGCTCTCTCACCAAGCAGAAAAATAAACAACTTTCTTAAAATAGGCATCTTAATCATAATGTTGAATAACTTCCTATTTTAGTAACTGCCATAAAGTATTTCTGACCACATTCAGTGCATAGCTTGTAATAAAGTATAATAATCACAGCATAATTCATCAGGATCCACCAAAAATGATCAATTCTGTTGAGACCTCGGTCAAACTTTTGTTTATTCCATAACTGAAAACAAGACAAAATTTGCGTGGTTTTGGATTCTGTAATTAAATGCAAATCTCAGTCCAGGTTCATCCAAAATTTGCTGAATTCCCAAAGTTTTTCAAGAATTCCTCACATCTGGCTGCCGGAAATCTCTGGACTCAGCCTGAGTGAACTTGGAGCTATTTATGTTTTTTTATCAAAACTATGGGAAATTCAATTATTTTTCATGGTTTTGGCCTGATATCAAATACAACACTGCATTTCTAAGTGTGCTTCATTTCAACTTTTCAGGTTTTTTTGAACCTCAAAGTAAGATCAGGAGGACAAAGTGCTTTCTCATATTATTGAATATCAATCCAGAGTAATCACACTGATTTTATTGGTGCTATTCCACTGTTATACCATTTTAAATGAAAACTTTCACATACATTTCAAGGCTGAGGGGAAAAAAAACCCCAACATCTCTTTCCATGAATCCTTGCAAACCACTGAGCTGAACATTCATCTCGTTACTGTGCATAAACCTGTGCTACACTTTGGTGTACAAATGCCTACCAGAGGACTAAGTGCAGTTGCATGACTAAGTATATGCAAGATTATGCTCTTCCATGTTATTTCAAGCTAATTACATGAAATTGTGTTCTTTAGTCATAACTGAAAGTTCTTTGAAGACGCAGTAACTCATCTGGAACAGCTTTAAAAACACTGAAATACCCTATTCTAGATTAATTTTCCCCAAACTACAAAATTCATCAAACCAGAAGATATTATTGTTTTATTTTTACTTCCTATCCAAATCAACCAATTCTCTGTAAAACAGAAGACACTAATCTCTTGCTTCTTACATTTTCACACATGAAGTACAGAAGAAGAAGAATAGGAATGGAGAAACAGGAAAATAAAAGAGAATAAGAAAAATCACAAAAATTTTCAGTTGACTTCATACATTAAGTCTAGTATGCATTAAACTTCTCCAGAACTGCTCTATAAAGCCACTTGATTATTTCCTTATACACCAACACAGCTCACACCTAAAGTCCTGAGGTAGGTATTCCACCATTTAGAAAACAGAGATCCCTTCCAGTCTTTCCATCTTCAAAGGATTTTAACTTGGCTACTGAATACACCAGCAAAATTTTTCTTCCTTCTGCTCTTGATAGACCATCACAGAATCAGAGCACAAATATGCAAACTCAAGGGTAGGTCTCATATTAAA
This sequence comes from Nyctibius grandis, assembly GCF_013368605.1. Classification (NCBI taxonomy): domain Eukaryota; kingdom Metazoa; phylum Chordata; class Aves; order Nyctibiiformes; family Nyctibiidae; genus Nyctibius; species Nyctibius grandis. Next base: position 40,507,618 of record NC_090666.1, read on the forward strand.
GTCCAACCAAGTACTCAGTATAAAAGAAAAAATAATCTTCTGGAATATTTGAATACCTTAGCATTCTCAAAGACCATGAAAGTGTCTAGCAGTATCTTTCATACAATTCCTGCATTTTATATGTTGGCTATCTGGGGTCTTAACTGCTGCCATAGGACTTCAAGAAATTCCCGTGTAGTATTTTAATATTATTTTGAATCGAGCTGCTGCACTGCTCAGACTGTATCTTTTTCATCCGTGAATCATTTTCTTCCGCTGTCTAGCTCCCATCTCATGTGAGCTGAGGCTAATATTTTCTTATCTATATTCAAATATTTATTTATATACATTCAGCAAGTATGAATCTGCCCAAGTGTCACTAAAGCACTATTTTTCTTGCTCTTATTTAAAGCAGGGACCCATTCTGAAAGGTCAGAGTGTATAAACAGTGTGTTTATTGTCTTCCAATTAGCTCTATATCACATTTGTGCAGCTGAAAGTTATTCTTCTGATAGCTAAGCTTTGCTAAAAATCAAGCTCATTATACACATCACATGGGTTATACAAGAAATAACGGTAATAACAAGGCTACCTTGTCACATCTAGGTCACTACCTTTAAGTCAAGATTCCTGTGAGCTTATTCATTATATTAAGGTTCTGGTGGAGATTTATATCTACAAACATGAGATGCACAAATGATCCATAATTATAGATACTTTCATTTTTTTTTGCCATGTCACAGCAAGACACCAACACCTGCAAGAAACTGATTTTCTGAAGTTAGTGGCTAAGAGTTTTCTGACAAATAAGCTTCTCTCCAAGAGTCCAAAATTAGCACCCAGAAACAGAGATCCACAAAATGATTTAAAATAGCATTGTTTTGTACATGAAGTGGATAAATGGTTTATATACCAAGTGAAAGCAGAGACAGAATCCTGACTGATAAATACTACCTACGCTAAACTATATTTCACATCATTAAATTAAAAGAATGAGATAATGACTATTTCTGAGTTACAGAAGATTGAGAACACTCTGCTTATAGAACAAATTTCAATACAATTTTTATTTCAAATAAGTTAATATCAAAACTAGAGTATAAGCATTTTAAAATGCTAAACCAAGAACATTGAGGCACCATAGATTATAGCAGTATCCATGTACACAGGATACCTCTGTAAAATACATGAGATGACACCAATAAAAGATACAGCTAATCTTACTCCATGGCGACTCAGAGAAATGCACAATGCTGTACTACTGTACTGTCAGGTAATCTACTGCCTCTTTAAATAAATCTAAATATTAGGTCTAGGAGGGATCAACCTGAGAAAAATGCTAAAATATAACTGCTAAAGTTAATACTTACTTAATACTTGCTTTTCTACAAGACTTAAAATGAAAAGGCTTTCCAACTATTATAAGATGTACAGTCTTAATCTACATTTCAATAAGATATTTAAAGGCAATGCTGAAACTGTCAAGGACCCTTTCTTAAGCCTGAGAGGGGCCTACAAAGGAATGCTGACAGTTTCGTTTTCTGTGACACGGAAGCATTATTTTATCAAGAAAATGTTATTATGTTCATATTCATTTGAGCACTCCTCTTCGTGGACTCTTCAAAATCCCCAGACGTATTTGGTGGCAAAAATGCTGTGGTATCATGAGTGTTGTCAGAAGCCCTTAAGATAAAGGTAGATGAAGAGATTAGCATAAAGGTACATTCTTCTGTCACGTTTAATACAGAAAGGCTAAAAATGAAACTAGAATTAAATTTCTCACCGAGATACCCATAAACTGTAACTGTGCTCTGAAATGTGTCATTCAACCTGTTTTTTTCCTGTAGTGGCCGAAAAACTATAGAGGGTTTTTAGAAGAGATCTTCATTGTTACTATTTACATATCTCATTAACACTTTTATATATTCCTTCTTTATGTTAAATACACTTTGTTGTATTTTTACTTTTTCAATCTTTGTTGTAGACATTTTAAAAGTAGCGTATCAAGCACCTTGTTAAATTAACTCTTTCATTAATAACGTGGCTCCAGTTTAAAAAAAAGCTTTTATTCTTGTGTGAATGTATACACACAGACCATAAACAGTTTCTAATTAGTCACATGTGGATTCAAATGCAGACTTGTGTGTGCCATAAACCAACACTGAAGTGTATAAGAAACTGTCAGTCAGATCAAAAGTCAATCCAAAATCATCCCATTTGCAGAGCTGAGATGCTGTCACAGTTAGTTAGCCATAAATGCTTAAAACAGCAACCAAACTTTTATTCTAATTGAGCATGAGTTGAAAGGCTGCTCACTTTGATGTCTTTGCTTTTATCATTTGTATATAGCTTAAAACAGCCGGGTATTTTTTTTTTTGTTCTCTTAGAAATAGGAGACATTACTTCTTATTCAAAATATACAGGTAGGTCAAGCCGTATTTGTGGAGCCAATGTATGGCTTTCAATCATGCGTGTAATCACTTACAGCACTAGTCCTCCAAAGTGCAATTACAGTAGTTTCTCATTACTGTTTAACCATTTCTTCCCGTCAATTGTTGACTAAATCATAAAAAAATGCATCTTTGGGATATTATCTGGAATGAGATCCTATATCTCTTAGGGAAACCAATCCCAAGGACTTGAACGGCATCCTCATTCTTCAATCCTTTGATTTTTCAAGAGGGGAGAGGGCAGCAGAGCCTGTTTGCAGGAAGCGTATTTGAGCAGATGCCTACAATCTGAGAACATGTTAACAGAAACTTGAGAGGCAGCAATGAAAAGTCCAGGCCTAATCTTATTATAGAAACACTCTGTCTGTTATACAAGGGAAACACACACAAAATACCAGTCGGGTGGAGCAAATGAAGCCCTCGCTGCAGTTCAAGGCAGAGCACAAACACTCAGCACAGGGTGCCTCAGACTACCCCTCTGCTTTTTTATGAGACAAAAACACTCTTGCAACAGAAAAGTTAACATAACATTCACACTTCTTACTTCACGGGGGCCACAAAAAAAAAGGTCGCATTATCACAGAATCACAGAATGTTAGGGATTGGAAGGGACCTCGAAAGATCATCTAGTCCAATCCCCCTGCCGGAGCAGGATTGCCTAGACCATATCACACAGGAACGCATCCAGGCGGGTTTTGAATGTCTCCAGAGAAGGAGACTCCACAACCTCTCTGGGCAGCCTGTGCCAGTGTTCAGTTACCCTCACTGTAAAGAAGTTTTCCCTCATATTTATGTGGAACCTCCTGTGTTCCAGCTTGCACCCATTGCCCCTTGTCCTGTCAATGGATGTCACTGAGAAGAGCCTGGCTCCATCCTCATGACACTTGCCCTTTACATATTCATAAGCATTAATGAGGTCACCCCTCAGTCTCCTCTTCTCCAAGCTACAGAGACCCAGCTCCCTCAGCCTCTCCTCATAAGGGTAACTTCATGCTGTAATTTATGGTGCCCCAGCATGGCTGAGGCTGGGCAATGTCACTACACCTGTGTGTGAACTGAGGAGAAGACAATGCTGAACCTGTACCTACACATGCACACCTGGATTCACTTCTCTTGACAGCACACCAGCCTCTATCAAAAGCTACGCACACTGCCAGCACCAAGGTGCGCAGGAAGAGGAGGGGAGGTGAAGGAGCATCAGGGAGACACATACTTCTCCATGATACAGGGACCTTCCTCCTTGCCTGTGCTGAGCAACGCACCTTAGACAGGACAGAGTCCGCAGACAGCTGGCCCGATCCTGCACTAGGGTGTCACAGCGTTAGCCTTGTTGTATCAGTTGGGGAAAACCCACAGAGATAAATTCACTGAGCACTATCCATGGCCAACTGGCTTTAATTACTATAGAATAACAGCAACAGGACAGACCCACTGGCTAACGAGCCGTGTCTCTGATGAACTGGCTCCTCCCGCACTTACTGCATCACTGTGTCTAGTCTTCTGCAACATTACATCCCTGGGGATGGTGCTGGAAATGCTGTCCCCGAAGACAGCCATCCTCCTCCAACTCCCACAAAAGTTCTTGCTGCCAAAGAAACCTCACCACTCATGTGGTTTAGCATTTGTTTAAACCATAGGTCTTCCTCCCGAGACAGAAATTTAGCAGGAATCTATTGCAATCTGAAGAAAGCAGCGAACAAAAGGAGAAATTTAAGAGGGAACATCAAGGCAGCTATTCCTTGGCTTTGAATTGCAACCTTCCTTGTTGAGGCTTGCATACATTTTGTTCCAAAATTCACATGGGTGTATAATGTAACCGTATCATTATCAGACCTAACCCGTGCTGACAGAAAACAAAAGTTTACCCAACTTCACAAAAGGGACTAACAACTGGAGCCTCCAGGAGACGAAGTGGTACACGATCTATCCTTAAGTCTTCACAGAAGGCACTTGACAGTGCAACAGCTTCCATGGACAGAAATTTCCATAAAGTTTCTATGACCCAAAGGTCATAGGCGAGACCAAGAAACCATTTTGTTAGGGACTGTACAAAAAAAAGCCAAGGCACAAGTTCAAGTACCTAACAAAACAGATAGGAATGGATTATGAGAAAATTATGACTCATTTTTCAGATGATGAGCAGAGGAAAAGGAGACCTATTTTGTTCCCACCTTTTTTTTCTTTAAGCAATAGTGTAACCTCACTGCTTCCAACAAGAGATAAAGCAACCTTTGATGGTTTGTCCAAGGACACCCCAGAAATCTGTGGCAAAGGCGGGATCTTTACACAGCCAGAGGTCCATTCATAACACCATCCTAATTCCCACAAACCGTTAGCCAAAAGGTGATTAGAGAGAGTCTCCTCAAACATTTTTCACATTGAAACAGTGCCCAGTGTATTCCCTCCAGATATGCTGTGTCAGGGCCTCTCCTCTCCCTCCCTGCCTTGCTGGACAGGGTGCCAGATATACTTGGCATATGGTGGCAGTGGGGAAGGTATTCGTTCGTACAACTTAGCTTTAGTTTGAAATTAAAAAAAGGCTGTAGGATCTGTGGGAACAGGGTATCTAGCAGTGATTGTGGCCATTATTTTTCTCTTTTATAGTGCTACCTTTTAAACTACGCTTGAGATCTTTGTTGTTGTCTAGTACCCTGTGGCACTGGCCTGGCGTGATGAGACTTCAGCAAGATACAGCACATAAAAGCATACACTGTAAGTGTGACTAATTGCAATGAAAAGGTTGGGTTGGAGGTAACTTGTGAATGATCTAGTGAATTGAAAATGCCTGCATGCTCCGCGTAGTAGCAGTGAAAAAGAGAATATGGGCAGTGCCAGTTGTGTGCTACAGGCAGGAGCCTTGCTGAGAACACAGGAGAAACACACCATACCTTATTAACACGCCCAGCTTCTCAACGAGCTCTTTAGAAAACAAATATATAGCATCAGCAATCAACCATATTATTATTAATAATGCAGTTAAAATGTGTGGAGGAGGTGAATTTGGTATGAATCCAGCATTTGAATTATGTAGTATTAAAATGAAAATCTCTGCTTAGGTACCCAGAGAACACAGACGTTGCTATAAAAACCCAATATGCAGCATACAAAGGCATGCAACTAACTAAAACCCAGCTCAAGTCATGAATAAAGACAATGCAATAATTCTTTGCACTCTAGAGCATCTTTCAAAAATCATTCTGCATGCATTCCCTGGTAAATACAACATCCTTGCAAGATAGATGAGGAACAGTACCCTGGTTTTCAGGATGAGAAACAGAGTCAAAAATAATCCCACACCCCAATATCAGTGGAAGATTATTGATCAGAGCACACGATCATCATGACATGTATCATGACATAAGTATCTCTTCAACTCCTCCATGAAGAGGAATGCCAAAATCTCTTTCTTTCCCTGGGCTATTAAAATGGTGATGCTCAGCTATCATAGACACACTCTTCCTTTATTTTTCTTTCATTTTGTCACCTCCCCTTATACGTGTCATTTTCTTTATCTGCATAAACCTACAAGAGTAAAACTGTATAGTATCTGTGATTAAACACATCTCAGTTCAAATCAAAACTTAAATTTAGCATCATAGAGCTCATGGTGACACAGTGTGATAGACACAAATTCACAGAAAAAGCACAGAATTTTTGTTGTTACAGTTAATTCCCTAAAAATACAATCAAAAATACAGGCTTAAACCAAAACGCAGTCATGATGCTTCAGTGTTTGCCCCCCCCCCAATATAAAAAACTACAGCATTTTATAAAACAAAGCTTACATGTTGTTACTGTTATAACTTACATAGATCTTGTTTATGGTGCGGCATGTTCAGGACCTGATTTTTAACTTTTTGCACCACTGTAATACTTGAGATATTTTTCAATAAAAATGGAAGTATAAAAATGAGAAATCTACTTCCAGCCTACAGTATCAACAGGGACATTCATTATACCAAAAAACCCCTACCCCACAACACCTCTTTTCTCTTGATAAGCCTTTCCTGGAGCACAAATAAAGTATTTCAGCTCCAGAGAAGGTCTGGTATTTAACAACAATCTAATATAATGTATGTGTGTGTGTGTGTTATATTTTCCCAAAGTTGTTCAACACCTTTACTTTCCCTCCACCCAACAACCAATAGGCCATTATCCTCCTTAAAACTTAAATACTATAGTTTTTCCTCTATTTAACCACTACTGTGGGACTTAAATGACTTCCAGACATAATTTTAACTCACTTTAGATTGAGGCCTCTACATATTTACCCCTAATCTGTTTCCATTCTGGTGCTGATAACCTCATCCCAATATAGGATGTACCTTTGCTTGTGAGAGTCAGTGTTTCACTAACTCTGTTCAGGTTTTTATATAGCATCTATAATATATAAGTTTACCTGTTTTCAACATTAAACCTGTTGTTTAAAAGCTGTTTTAAAGCGTATTCATCTAAAACACATAATCTGTAAGTGATAGCCAAATAATGGTTTAATTATTCCATAGAGTGCTTGCCCTTAAGAAACACTATCTATTAATAGGTACCAAACAATTATTGCTTTTTTTCCCTTGACCTAAATAAAGTGAAATTATATATTCCATTATAAACTAGAGAATAATAACCACTGCTAGATAGTGATTTAAACAACAACGAAGAAACACCAAAAAACCTTGGAGCTCTTTATTTTGTTGAGGCACTTTAAGACAAGTAGCTTTTTTTCCCTCTCATGGGAGCATGGGGCCCCTATATACATCATTTTTGTGGGCACAAAACATATAGATCTGTATCATCTGCAGCTGTAAATCAAGATTTCCACTAAGTATTAGCCTTCCACATAAATTGGCATGTTCATGGACATTAAATAAAGAGAGTGTAATGAACTCAAATCTGCTGTCACAAGTGAAAGATACTCCAAATGCTACAACAGGTTTAGTTTAGTTTTCCACACTAGATTTGAAAAGCAGGTGGTGGCAAGTGGAAGTAGAGTCAAAAAATACCTATCAGGAGATGCAAACCTTTTATTTCAATACTCTTAGAGCTGATCAAAACTCATATATGAGAGATCTAAACCCATATAACTATTTTCCTTTATTTTATTAACATATTTCAAGCCACTGAGTTACTGAATATTTGTCAAATCTTAACCTTTATACATTTCTAGACTGATATGTTGGGGGTTTTTTTAATTATTTTTAAATTCAACATGCCAATTGGTGGGGCAAACACTTTTTCTCCTTCATTCAAAAGTTTTGACTTACAAATTGTTGTAAAACCAACAATAATTTTTTCCCCCACCTTTTTGTTATTATAAGCCAAGATATCTCATCCCTGTTGATTAATGATGCTAACCAATGGCCACTGACATCTGACTACCATCAAGATTGTGTTTTCTCTATTAAAAAAATTGGACGACACTTTAACAGAAACATTATTCAGAAGTTACACTCCCATACTGTAAATTTTGAAGTATTCTGTCAGGCAGAAAGGGAGAGAAAAACATTGTTTCCCCCTGTTTGCTTTTCATACAGCCGATGAAAAGAAAAATGTTTCCAGTTTTGCTGTGCATTTTGCTGTGAATTTGTCACACATCTCCAATCTTTTCTACCAAATGTGGTTACTAGCTTCAGTGACAGTTTTGTTGGGAGGAAATCACAAGCCTTAGAAAAAAAAAAATGTGTGCACATTTTATTAGTTTCTTTTTGAAAATTGTTATCATTGCTGCAAACATGTCTCCATCGGAGAAGTGGAACACTAAGGAAACCATCGCAAGGAGGAGGATGTGAGGCATGTTATCACAGCAATAAGTGGGAGTGCATTTCCTTGTAGTTGCTGTAATAGTAGTGGTAATTCTTAACTAAAAGGCCATAATGATAACATCTAGAAAATGGCACAGTGCTCTCTGTAATGTAACAGGAATATTCCAGAGCAGGATGATAACCAGCTGCAAACAAAACAAATTAATTCATAAAAATTATATAGCCTCACTTTGCATTGCTTTAAAGATAAATAGGTGAAGGAAGCTTCAAAACAAGATTTTTAAGCTGGTTTTTATTTTTTTTTAAGCATGGGAAGGAGGAAGAGCTTTACAAACGGGAAGTTCCAAAATTGCCATTTCAAGTGTTTTGTTTTGTTTTCAAAACATGTTTGACTTAGGACAAAAGGAGAACAAGGAAAGTCTAAGTAGCGCTTTCAAGTAAAAAGGGACGACCAGGAGGGCAGAATTTTGGTTGAGGACTTCTGTTACATCCTGTACATCCAGTCTCCAGGCAGAACAGGGGCAAACGAGCCAAAATGCTGAACTCGATCAATGCCATTCTGGCTTTTGAATGAATGTGACAGTGAGAGACTGTGGGAAGCAACTTAACACAAATGGAAAATTTGCAAGTGAAGAACTATAATAATCATCTCCCATAACAGTCAGATCAGGTTTTGAGGAGGTTTTTGTTTGCTTTTTGTTGTGGGGTTTGGGGTTTTTTTGTCTTCTCCCACTCTTGCTGAGTACAGTTTAGCTGGCACATTTTGTTCAGGATACTTATGAGAATGACTAAAAATTTGCTGCTACTGATAAATAGATCAGGTCGCTCTGACTACAGCACAGAAATAGCAGCAAGAGTCTCAGTGAACTCTACTGACTGTCATCTGTCTAGAAAAGTACTCAGGCAGGTACAGAAAATGTATGTTTCCATTATTTCCACATCCACAGCTGCTGCAAATCAGAAGTTTTCTGCTGAACTCAGTGTAGTGTAGCAATTCCCCAGCTGGGAATAGCAGCTCTTTCCCTCCCCAGGCATGTGCCTCTGTGCAGCAGAACAGCTCTACCCCAGGCCTTCAGCATCCTTGTCTCAAGGGCCAAAGACACAGGGTTCAACCACCCCAGCAGAGTCCCATGCAAAGCAGGGCAACTAGATGCAAATTGACCACAGGTTACCTATTTATCCTGGAGTAGCAGCCCAGGTGAAACTCTTAACTATAGCCCCTACCAGCTGACCCCATTTTCAGAGAACTACCATAGAAAAAGCTAACATTTTGCAAGTTCACATACCTTATTGCAAGAAGTTTACATTGAGAAAACCTTTACAATTGCCCTTAGCACAGCCCCATGTCCCCTTCCCCAGTCAAAGCTCAACAACAGAAATATTTAGTGTAACACACACATGGTTTAACGTGCTCGGACTTATTCCCTTGCTTGCAGCCAGCACTGGGACCAGCTGATCTCTTCTAAAACACTCCTTTTAATCTGGTAGTGGTACTGCACCATTAGCTTCCACCACAAGCAGTCACTGCATCAAGTTCAAGAAAACAGTAACTTCCTGACCCAAAAATCATCTCTCCTGTTGTCAAGCTGTACCTTTTCCTACAGTGCTGCAGCTTCCCCACCTCTGTCACAGCACAGTTCATTTTCTTTACGGTTGACAAAGTGACATCTAGACACAGCATATATTTCACTGTTACGCTACTTCTATTTGGCAAAACTACGGAGAAATTAGGATTTTGCACCTTTTTCTAGTAGCTACTTGAATTTAATGCCTTTCTCCATTAAACAATTAGCAGGAACTAGTGCTAACACATTCAGACAAATTCCAAACCCATTAGAAACTGCAAATTCATGCTGATATTTGATTCATCATTTCATATCACTTGTGTCTTATTGAGCAAAACCAGATTAGATGTACATTAACATACTCATCTATGTTAAAGCAGCCTACTGCAGGAAAATGAGAAGAGCAGTCTAAAAGGGCAGGCTTTTTTTTTCTTCTCTCTTTTTTTTTTTGCAGGGCAAACAAGCCTGATTTTGCTCAGTACCCCTTTTCCTGGATCTTCAGCATCACACCCAAAATTCTCTGTATTTCATTTGTACCTTTGGCTATACATTTACATTAAGAATTGCAGGAATAACTACCAAATCTCTATTTGCATTGGATTCAGTAAAAATGTCTGATATTTCAATTTCTTAATTGATAAACTTTAGCTCACAATTAATACATGAACCTTTAAAGGGACATATCATAGAGAAACGCTTAGAAAGCACTTGGAAGAAGCCACCCAAACATACCAGGGCAAGGAATTCCAGGGGGTAATAGTGTGACAGAGCAGAACACAGGAGAAGCCAGAGACTAAACCTGGTGGTGGAAAGAAAACTTCCTAAAAGCCTCTTCAGCGTGACACAGAATATGCAAGAACTCTGAGAGTCACTTACATGACCAAAACCAAGCCTAGAAGCAAGAAGCAGCCCACAAGAACACAAACAGCAATTGCTTCTGCCTTCCACGGTTATTATGAATTTTCTCCATTTAAAAGTATCTCCAGCTTAATTCCAGTAAAACCTGGCTTTGCCAAATTTAAAGCCTTTTGGTCCACCTCAACCACAACAAAGAAGATACCTGGGCAAACTCACCACAAAGCTCTGACTGACTCAGGGCCACACCACAGCCTCACACCACTCTTTTTTATTAACACTGTAAAGGTTTAATCCAAATCCTCCAGAACAGGGACAAACAACACACTGGACTCTGCATGACACACCAAAACCATCAGATAGCCAAAAGCTTCATCACACTTACCTTGATGAGCCACGGAGCTGCATGTGACTCTCAGAAGCAGGGAAGGTGATGGTGGTGGCTCTCCAGGACCCTCTCGCTCAGGCATTATGGGGAGAGGTCTTGACCCACAGTAGAACTTCACAGCCACCCAGGAGCAACACGTCCAGCACTGCCTCCTCCCACAGGGCCCAGGCTGGTTGCATTATGGGAGGTGGCTGGCTGCCAGGCAGTGACCTCAGCACCAGGCCCAGGTGCTGCTCATCAACTATCACTCCCTCAGGTGAGCAGCATCACCCCACACCCACACCCACCCCCACCCTGAGCCACTCCACAAGCTTTTACCTCTGATGTGCTTAATTTCAAGCTCCAGACTATACTAACCACTTTTTCTACTCAATTAGCAGTCAGGTCTGCAACAGCAAATGTCCTTCAGGTGTCTATAGAGCTTGAGAGGGCTGTAATTACCTTAGCTGTAACAACAAAACAAAGTATTTTCATATTCTGCTGGTTTTTCATTGTTTTCCACTAACAAAGACCTACTTAAAAGCAAGTGTAATCCTTTTTAGATCAAATTAAAAAAGGCCAAAAGCTTTTCCTATGCATTCCTAACCTGATTCCTAGTTGTATAAAGAGGTATGGATAAAGTACAACTGCTGAAGTAACCCCTCTCCCTGCATAACACTGGAAGGAGTTTTCTGCCACACACATCCAGCTCTGGGACCCACACTGCAAAACAGAAGCAAGGATGTGGCAATGAATTTGAGGTAGGGCCACAAAAATGACCCACAGCTCAATCTTCAGCCTCTTCAATAACCCCAGAGAGGGCTGGGAGGTGATGAGAGTATTGTGTATCTATACATTAAACATATGTCTGATAGTGTGGAGGAGTACATTTGCTCCCCAGCAAATGCAGTGGCTGAAAGTGATGCAATGAAGCTTGAACTGAGACTCAGTTTTCTCTGGAAATGCTCTTGGCTACTAGTTCAGGTAATAAGGGAAAACAGAAATTTTCCCTACAGGAAGGAACCCTCTTTGTGAGCTGGGGAGCACACAGTGTTCTCACTTATTGCTCCTGTATGCAAACTTCTCCCTTAGCTGTTTCTACCCCAGTCTATCTCCTGGGTTATTTACATTTTCCTCCTTCAGCCCTTTTAAGATTCTTTGTGGCGAAGAATTTTTTGCAAAATGTATCAGTAGCATCAAAATACCTTTTATAAACATCACACTTTATAATACCCCTAGGGGTTAAAAATGTATTTTATCTTCCTTTGCCACCTACCTCAAGTGCTGAGTCACAACCCAAATGATTTCTTTGTGGAAACTCTTTCTTAAAGGGACTTCTAAATGTGTACAAGTACATAGTGACCTGCCAGATCCCTGCTGGGGCATCCAGTAGCAGAAGAGTGTTTGATATCAGTCATCTCCCACACCTTCCTTCCCTTATAGGCAATGGAAATTGTTTCCTTTATACATATTCTGTCAGGCTCCCAAATCTGCTGGGTGTTTTCTTGCAGTGACTGATGACCTGCTTATTGTGTTTCCCTTACTCTTTTCCAGAGAAATGAGCCTGTCATGATCCACTTTTTAACTTCTACACTACAGCAAATTCTCTTTCAGGACATGTGTTGTGGGAAGGCTGAGCTTTTCCAGCTCCTTTTAGTGCTCTGTCCAGAGCACCCCTCGCTGCAGGGGGACAACTTCTATCTCTTTGTCAAGTTTTTCATGCCCCTGCCCTTTCACAGCATATGCAGTGGATAAATCCTGGTATTTTACAGCAAAAGACTCCTTAAAAAGTGATTTCACCTATTCAGAGATTTGTTTAATGGAGATAATTTCATCAATATCAACCCTGTATTTTACTTAAGTCCTGTGTTTTACTATCAATAGCTTTCTAAAAAAGCTTTTAAAATATTTATAAATCTAAAGCCTCTTCTAGCACGGAGTTTACTGAAGCCAAGCTTAAAGTGTTCTCTCCTCAAATTGACAGAATTGGTCCCTTTTCTAACCAGGCTCCCATAACATACCCCTTTGAACTAATAATACTGATTTTCATCAGTGCCTCCATATAGTCTGTCAGTACTCTTACTATATCACCCATTGCATTTCTGGCATCCTCTTCATACACCGAGGATTACTCATGTTTGACCAGCTATTATAGTATGTCCAAGCTTCATGTCTTTGTCCTGGCTCCACCTTTGAGTTGAGAGCTCCCTGCTCCAAAAGTATTCTGCATAACCCCCCGCCCTCAGGGTACACATGATTTCCCTTTCTTAGGAAATTGTAACCTTTTCAAAAGTTAATTCCAAATGTTATGTTTGCTTTTTTGTGTGACTTCGGATGGTGTCAGTCTGGTACTTTTATGAGTCATATCCCCATAATTGCAAAATGCAATTAGCACAGTTCAGAGAATCCATAGTTTCATTTTATTTTTGTGCCTCAGATTAAAGACATATTTCTCATGTACTCTATTTTTACGTGGCATGTTATATTCAAATCTCTGCAGCATACTTTTATGGTTATCATCCTACAAACCAACTGAAAAGAGTCAAAAAGTACAGAACTTATCTTCATAAATACAGTGTGGGCTTTGGTTCACTTTCTTTCTCCCTACGCTCATTTACCCCTAACATAGAGTGTCCACTAACCACTCTGCATCACCGGCTTTGATAAAACTTTGTTATTTGGCAATGCATCTCCCTCTGCCTTTGCCCACCAGAACCAGTTTCCCTTTTGTTCATCCCTCCCCAAACTTCCTGCAGAGGTACGTGAAATACAATTGCTAATATCACAAAGGCAGTCCTGAATACGCTTAGTTTTAACCTGTATAAATAGGACCTGACTCCCTTTTAGGAGAAGCTGATATGAAACTGACTCAAGAAACAGGTTTTAAGCTCCATCTTCCAACTTTACCAACTCATGAATGCCACTTGAATGAGTTCTACAGAAAAAAAAAATGGGGTTTTAGAAACAAACTTCAGGTGTAAACCATCAGACTGATGGTGGGCCTGGCCAAGTCCCACCTGATCCCAGCCTCCTCATGGACCACTCCACCTCCAAAAGTGCCTGGATCGTCTCCCTCCTCCAGGAATGTGACTGCAGCAGAAGTCACTCGATTCCTGCTTTGCCTCTGTTCAGGCTTAGTGCAATACAATTGACAAACCAGCCTTGAAGATCCCCTGGTCTACTTTAAACATTTAGGTTTCCTTCTTAAATCAGAGAGTGTATCAGCACAAGCACTAACCTCACTCAAACATTAGTATTTATGGCGTGTTTGAATGTTTAAGTGAAGGGTAGTATGTAAGACAGAGAAGAAAATTCACTTTAAAATTATTCCTAAATGTCTGCTAGCTTGCTCTACAAATGCCAGCTTTTTTAGTATTAATAGTCTTTTTTTTTTCCTAAAAGATTTTCTAAAATTTTCTAAAAATATAAAGTGGGAAGTGAAACATATAAAAAAGTAAAAAACAATGCAGAGCTATAAAGACACGCACTTTGAAAAAGCATCCCACTAGTCACCTAACTTATCAAAGATACGAGTATGGCACGGAGCTGATGGGTAATAAAAGGATATCACTTAACCACTTAGCTAATCTGTCCAAATTGGAAAGAAGATATTAAGACTCAGAGGTACCATTTAAATAAAGGAATATGCACCATGTGGTTCAAAGTATTGTATAAAATGTCATGTTAGAAATGCTAATATTCTAATAAATAGATACATCCCATCTCACATTCCTTTGGATTTAAAGCTTTATAGCATTATAATATGCTAAGTTAAACATACAGGGCCACAGTCAGAAGTGACACAAATGGTTGTGCAAATTACACATCGGCAAGTGTGTGCAAGCCCTGGTAACTCGTAGCAGAGAAGGGAAAGCACAGGGCCAAGAACACGTTACAATAGGGAGTAGCTGGATGGAAGAAAAAGGAAATAAATAAAATTATGTAAATGAATACTATGCAAATCTGCTACGTCCTTTTAAAAGGCAGTGAATTGCATGATATCTATTTCTCAACATAAATAATCGTCAAGATCCTGAGTGTACTATATTCAGGGGTCTGGTGCTGGGTGAATAAACGTCAGGGCTGATTATTCCGACTGAATCTAGGATGTAAATGGTTTTTCAGGTGAACAAGACCAATGTCTGGAGCAAAGCACCACAGTAATATAGCCAGAAAAGCACATAGATAGGTGTCATATAATGACATTCGATTAAAGATGGTTGAATGTTTTTTCAATTACTTTTTAAAAACTGTAACTGAAAATCTTGGTTTTCATATAAATGCATTTGTAAATTAAAAGCACACATCCTGAAGAATATTTTATTGTTTGGTCACAAACACTTTGAGTAATGAGAAACTATTTCCTGACCAGCTCCCCACTGTGTAGCAACTTGAACAATGGCTGTTCCATGAATAAACGAAGATGATGGGAAGAAAACAAATCTTCCAAGAACTCCTGCCAATCACTTGCTGATTGTGGTGCAAAATGTTGGCCACCGAGGCCAGAATTCAGTTCAATAAATTAACTGAGCAAATTATTTCATTCTTCCTAAAGAAAAAAATGCAGGAAATGCAACACATCTATATCATAGCTGTGTGCAAATACATTACAAAACCAAAAAGCACTCTATCTCCTTCATGTCAAAAATTAGATGTGTGCTTTAGCAGGCTCTTACCATGAAGGCTCTTTGTCCCTCCCTGTCTTATGAGGTCCTTAAAATGCAGCATGGACTTTTTATTAAGATCTGGAAGCAGCAGAGTTTGCAGCAGATCCTGCAAGCTACTAGTAAAATAACAGTGCTCGTGTTATATTTTACATCATTAACTGTGTTGCTTTTTATCATCTACAGTTTCCTGCCAGTGTTGTAATATTACATATCTATATATAATATAGATGTATATTTTATAGATATACAGCTGTATATATCTCTATATATATTATATACACATAGACGTACGTGAAATTATACACATCTCCAGACGTTTGCAAGAGGATTTTGTTTTCTTTGCCTGAAGTAAACATCATGCAAGTACCTTAGGGTTCAACCTCAATGTTTTTCACTTACAGTGCCACTATGCGTGTAAGTATGCCTGACCGCCAACCCGACATGTTCCTGTCGCTGGGGATGGCAGGTTCTTTCATCTTCTTAATGGACATTCCTCTACGAATGTCTGTGGCCTACCTGACTATAATCCTTTAAATTTTAATTCACTTTACATTTAGCCGAGTCATAAATACCATTTAGGTACCAATATTCTGCTTTATGCAATCCCTAAGGTGGTGCTTTTATTTTAATGAAGCCATTTGCAACTTAAGAGGAAAAAATATTCCATCTTTGATTGAATATATTTGTCAGTTTTATTCCCAACTGGTATTTTTATGTGAAAACTTGAATAAAACTAGGGGATAGCTGCTTACCAACTGGGATAAAAGTTTCAGTGTGTTTTTGCCTTCAAAATTAGCTGAATACATGTTCTTTGAAATTCATTTTGAAAACATCAAAGTTAACCTCAACCATAATCAAAAATAAAATCCAGAATTAAATTACATTACAAATGAAAAATTTCCTTGGTATTTTAGAAGAAATTATACAACAGCAGATAACAGACTTTTCTATTAAAAAATGTTATTTTTAGTATCATAGAAAAGCAGTGACTTACTGCACTTCTACAATTATATGAGAAGCCAAATATTTGAAGTGTTCTCATATTATTTGTTTTCTCAGGTTTTCTATTGTGCAGTAGTTTGTATCTAGTAAGTACATGTCATTTCAGTGGATGAGAACGTGTGTTTAAGTGATGCTGGTTTTGCTTAATGTAGTAATACAAAAAAACAAGAGGAGAACTAAGGCAATTTGTTCCTAACCCGAATTTGCATAATACCCTCTTCCCAGATAAGTTGCTTTTCCCATTTATACAGCTCTGGTGCAATCAGAGTTACAACAGGAACGTGCCCTTCCCTTCTGCATAACCAGAGGTTGCCTTTCATATGGTCTCCCTGTATCAAAGTAAACAGGATTTTATCATATCATCACTATCACGGACCAAAATGAGATTTTTTTTTTTAGGGGAACTGGAATACTTCATCGTTTTCAGTCATGTTTACAATTACCCAGATTATCATTAACAATGATAAACAGAAATTATCACAGCATAATATTCAGGCCAGTTCTGGTCGATGCTCCTGCAATGGAGGTAACTCGGTTCAAAACACCATGTGCTTCGGGTGCCTCCTGATTCCAGCTCCAGTCACTGGGACACGATGGCCGTGTGGTTTTCACACTGGTGTACGGCCATCAGGGGTATCTGATCTCTGACTCTGGAAGCACTGCTGGAATTAGGGCAAACACAAATTGATACTGAAACAACCAGAATAACAGATTCTGGTTTTCAGTTTCCTTAAGAACATAATTGTCTCCTCACACATCCCTCAACAGAATGTGCAGCAGTAGAAAATGTTTTCCCAAAAAGCTGTTGAAAAGTGTGCTGTCAGAAACATTCCTAAAGACAATTCTAGCTTGAGTTTTATCTTCATAAAATTTCACTGAGGCAGGTAAATGGCATTATTGCCATTTTATACATAGTAAATTACATCATAGGTCCCAGAAGGCAGCGAGCTGCCTAGCTTCTGCTGAAATCAGTCTGAGTTAAGCATCTGAAAATACTACAAATACTTAATATTGTGTATAAACCAGATCACATCTCTCCAGTAATAGGGGAATGTTGCCTATCTCAAGGTGAACACCACCCTAGTGAGGAAGAAGTGCTCCAGAATTAGAGTTATTAACTTGGAAAGAGTTATTATTACAGTTATTAACATTAGGAATTGTCTAATCTTTACAAAAAAACCCTGTTATTTATGGGGTAAGAAACTTTTAAAACTATTTTAAATCTGTTTTATAAAAGTTATTGCAATGTAAAGATAGGTTTCTTTGAATACTTAACAATTTTGAAGAACTGGCTACTTTTTTCATTTGACTGCACACGGATGATTTACATACGTAACGCTGCAAAACGGTTTCAGGTCAGGTCTTTGTATGCTAACGTAGCTACTTATTGACACTTAGGGGTTTGTGTGCAAACGTGTGTACCAACTAAATGTACATTGCAGTTATTTTAATGAGTACTGCAAAAATGGTCGTGTGGATATTTAAAAATGTTTATTTGAAAATCTGTCCAGCCTAGTCCAGCCTTCTGGTTTCATCCTGACCCAGGCCACCAACCTTTCCTGCTCTTTGAGGAAGAGGCAATGATGTGAAAACTAAACACATCCTGCTTAGCCAAAAGGCTAAGAATGAGAACCGATTCATACCAATTTCCATGGCGGTACAAAATCTGAGCTCTGTCCCTCAAGATTTGTGAGGCTGGACATCCTATTTTGGCCAACATGACCACAGCACCACCCAAGCATTATTATCTTGTTTCCATTAACCATTAAAATGAAAACGAATGTTAATGTTGTTAATTACCTGCTTCAGGAAAGACCTATGAAAGTCATTGACTTCAGCAGTAGAACACTGATTCCACACAGTCTACCACATTTGGTTTGATCCACAGCTCCTGAAGTCACTGGGAAAAAATGCAATTAATGTCCAACTAATTGACAGATTGGGTCAGTACTCCAGTTTTCTGCGTATTCAGATGTCTATTTTTTCAACTAAGCCAAAAATGTTAAAGGTTTGGTTTTAATTAATTGAATGCTAATAAAGAGTGCCGAATTCACAAGAACGAAATCCTCTTTCCATCACAGCTTCCTGAATCCCATAGAATCCCAATAAGGCTCAGCTCCAAGGAGGAGTAACTGTGGCACAGCTCTGCACCCGGGGCTGCCTGGGCACCAGGGTTTCTGGTGAGACCACAGGAGCTGCTGCCTATTCCAACATTTAAAGTGAATACAAAAGTCTCTAGCAAAGGGATTTAGGTCAGTATTTACATATTTGTCCAGTGACATTATGGGTGCTGTCAGCTAATACAACAAATGCATTTGTTGTTTTGATTGTTTATATTTCGGTTGCTTAGGGTTTTAGCTCTGTTTAGATTGTTGATATCTAGCAATACATATACTTGGAATAAGGGCAAAGTCAAGGTCAGTGCACTGGCAGATTCATTTCAGACCTTGCCGTCCGGATGAGGAGTTGCTGGATACTCTTGAGGCAGTTCCTATACCGACGGATGTGCTCAGGAATGGTTTCTCTCGTTACTAGTGAGAGTCAAAGTTCTCATCAAGCAAATATCACCGGATGGTAAGACCAGACAGCAGGTTTTGGATGATAAGGATCTTGATTTAATGAGCTGAAGGGATGTCTGCAATAGAACTAATGAAAGAATACTAGGCAGCTCTAAGAAAACAGTGAAGTGTTCTGGCATGTTCTTGAGAGCCAAAACAACAACAAAAGTATTTATAAGAGTAATTATTAGTGTAAATTACTGATTTATTTTCCTGTTACTTATTTTCCTTTGCTACAAACTAGACTTATAGACCTGAATGATTTCCTATAAGAACAAGGATGTCTGTTTCACCAGGAAATTTCAAGCCTTTATAGAGAAGAAAAGCATAGCTTATTATCCCTACTTTATGGTTAAAATGAGATACAGCCAGGGTGACCTGACTTGCCCAAAATCATTCCACCTGGTAGGGGTTTAGGTATAGCCAGTTGCCTCAATACCAAGTCAACACTAAAAATAAAAATTTATAGGTACAGTTAAAAATTCAAGGAATTGTTTGCCCATTGAATGGACATGCAGGTTTTGATAAATACTTCCTAAGCCATCTTTTCCATACACTCCACCACCAACAATCCCAACTGAGAAAACAGCATCTCAAAAACATAGTATAAGGGGCACCCAGGGCCATATCTCATCGCTGTGACTTCTTGCAGTTTCCTATTGGCAATCAGAATTGAGTAAGGACAGCAGGTTTTCGTTCTTTGTGGCTTACTAAAGGTTTAGATGGACCAGGGCTGGTTTTGTCAAGGATACATGTATCTGTTTCGAAATCTGACTGAGCAGAGTGCAACCACCAAGACCTGAAACCACTCTTAGATCCATGGCTACTCTGGTCAACTCTTAAATTACCTGAAATTATAATATGGTTTTCTCAAACTTTCCTTTTTTGGTTCCAAAATAACTGTTTTATTTTCTTGATTTGTAATCCTCTTCACTCTTTTTTACTGCTGCTACACATAAGAATGAAAATTTAAGAGCTTTTTTCATACTGACTCTGAAAGCTCTGTTGTGGTCAGCATGGCAGCAACTTTCTACTTATTGAACCATTTTTCTTTCTGTACTACAGCACATAGATCATTATTCTACCTTGTGTGCATTCTGTTGCATTTCATCAGTCTTGGTTTTGACTGTACTTTAAGCTCTTCTGAGCTTGGACTTTTTTTTTCCTGCTATCTGTAACCTGTTTTTACATAAGCTCTTAGTTCAAGCGTCAGTCTTCCATTTATGCCCCTGCAGTCCACGTTTATAGTTTCAGAACTTCGGGATAGAGGTAAAATTCATACCTTTTCTAATCTCCTAGAGATCACAGACCACCACGTTACACACAAGAGAAGATACTTGTACTACAAGGTGCCGAGACACCACATCCTCAAGAGGAGGCATGAAGGATGGTTCCATGGAAAAGAACATAAGAGAAAAGGTACATTTTTACCTGTTTACTTTTTAAAAAGGCATTTTCATCCTCCAAACTAACATTCTCTCCGCTCAACATGCACATAAGCACCACCGTGTTTCTTCTACGCAATGATAGTGCAACACTTCCCAAAGCAATGCTCACTATAAGCAGTATCAAAGTATCATGTATTTGGCAACTTCAGTGCTAGAATGAGTATTTCCTGAGGAGTGTCTGAACGAGGTTGGTTTATGTATGACACTTCATAACAAAGTGAGACACACACACAAAGCTAAATTTATCCCTGAAGTCTACTTTATCTGTCCTATACAAAATTAACAGCGTGTCTGAGTGCACTGTAACATGCATGTCACATCACATGCCACCTCCTTTTGAAAACCAGCAAATATAGTAGAAATCCATACTCAGATATTCAGTCGCTTCAAATTTTAACAAACCTCTTTCCTAATCTCTGCCTACACCAAGCTTCCTCTGACATCAGACCCCATGTTTTAGAAAAGGTAAAAAAAAAGAAAAGAGAACTTCACGTGAACCTGCCTAAAAGCTGACAAATGCCCTAATTCTTTGGAGATACTCTATTACAGAGCTAGTATTAACATGCTGTGGCATTCCTGTTAGCATTAACTTCGTCTGGTTTATTTATACTCATTTCCTTACACCACTCCTCCTGATGGTCCTTTCCTGGGCATGTCAGTCCTGCAGAAGGCAGCCTGCAGACATCCACACTGGTTTGACACTGGCTATTTAGGACCTCTGGGCAACCTGGCACAGTGCAGGCAAATTTATAGACCTAGAGCTGAGATACAGGGCTGAGACACGAGAGTTACTGCAGATTGAAAAATTGCTAAGTATCTGCTGAAGTGCTCTGCCCAATTTGTATGTTCTTGGGCCATCTCAAAAGAGGATAAAACAAGGTAGATTAGACTTCTTTCTTTCAAGTTGATGATAATGTATTTTACCTTCCAGTTGCCACAGGCTAGGAGGGTGCACCAAATTGGTTTCTGGGGCTCAGCTGATGTCTGTTAATTTGTCAAGCCACAGTAACTCAATCCCGTAGCCGAACCCATAGCAGTAGTCACTGCCATTATGCTAACTGCCTTATGCTAGCAATCAAAATACGGTTATAGATATTAATGTACCATCCTAGAAGCCATGTTCAGCTAATACAGAAACACTGGGAAATGTGGCAGAGAACTTTTTTCTTTTCCTGCATCTCTGTGGCGGTGGATCCAGTGGGGGATTTGGCTGTGACCCAGTGTTACATCTCACCACTGATGGCAGTGACTCCTCTAGGAATCCTAGTATCCAGGATCTTCTTGCTCAGACAAGCACATAAGACTAAAGCAGGGCACTGACTGATCGCTTACAATTACTGCTTTGAACTGAAGCCTGGAGTCCATGGGAGAACTCTGCTACACAGTGTTTCCCTCTAGCCATGTCCAGATACATTAGAAACACGTTGTGACCTTCTATACTTATTTTTCCTCCAGAAAAAAAAAAACACACATCTTTATTTTTTCTCCTCTCTGAACAAGCGTACGTGAGGTTCACAATTAGACAGGGTTTTCTTTTTCAATTTTACTCTACATTTGATTGTATGTTCCTACCTACATATTAAACTAAATACTAAAGTTGCTGTTCATGATTCAGGCTAGTAAAAGTATTCCATCCCTGTAAATTGTTTGTTTGGGTTTTTTTTCTTTGTTTTTTTTTGTCAAGGCATGTACCACCCTTTAGAGCTCTGAGTTTCACCTCATTATTTCAAAATACACTCCCTAACTGACTGAGATAACACAAATAATTTTCTTATTGATGTAGTACCTTGTGTGTAGCCACAAGAGGAAGGTAAGTCAGGATCTTTCCTACATGCTGTAGCAGAGTGTCGGTGCCAAAACCAGCATCGTGGGTACTTAGAATAACGTTACTGTTCACTAACATTGTAGCCCATCAGTTTCTTTAAAAGACCGTAAATTTACTAACCTCTCGATTTATTCTACTCCCAGCCCCCCTCAAGCTAGTAGCGAGGAAATTAAAGGCTTCTGGGAGTGGGACACTGGGGTGGATTCTGCCAATGAGCCTAGACAGGTCCTGGTTTAACTTTTGGCCGATGAGCTTTTGAGAGGGCGGTGGGTACCGCTGAGCCCTCCTGGAAACGTCACGGAGTCAGGCGGGTCTAGTGCAGCTGTAAGAGCGATTTACAGAGCGAGCATCCCACGGTTACTTTCTTGACACACTGCAAAATACCAAGATACTGAACCCTAGATAGGTCTATAACCAAAGCAATATTTACTTCAAGCCATTTCAGTTAATACCTGCGAAAGGATTAGCGCTGTAGACAAGCCATTAGTGGCAACAATGATTATCTACTATATGTCATGAGGTGTGACAAAAAACTAAAGTGCAAAATTAAGCTCTTTACCAGCTTAAGGACATTTCTGGTTTAGGTGCCTATACAAGGATAGGGGACAGACTCTGCTTCACCTTATAAAACAAACATTAAGGATCAGTAAGACATGGTGCAAGACACAGGGCCTCGGTGGCCAGGCGAGATATGAAATAAAAGCTACTTCATAATAGACTTACAGTAAACACATAACATGAATTATTTGGAGCTGATGAAAAAGATTGCAAATCAGTTATCTCTGAATGCTATTACATATCAGAATCACTGGATCTTTTGGCAACTTACTAAAAGGTTGCGCAGTGCTTTCAATGTAAAATCACTCTCTCCAGTGGACAATAATGATGTCAACACTTATTTTATTTCTGTATTGCAGATGCAGACTATAACACACAGCAGATAAACTGGCTCACATTTGCTTTGTGAAAGGTGACAGGGTAGAAAGCAAGTACCCACCATGTCCTCATCCCCAGCACCCAGCTGTGTGCTTTAAGCCTGGTGTAGGAGTGGTTGATCTTCCCTTGACATTCGCTTTGAAAGGGATAGTATTAGTCAACTCTGATAAATTCTGGACCAAATGTGATTCTCAGTAACCTGACTGCTACGCTGGGCTGCAGATGGGAAATAAACACGACAAAGATTTCTCCCAGTTTATTTTCCCAACAGCACTGGAGGCTTTTCTGCTCTGAATCTGCTGTGCTGGAGCTCCTTTGCCACAGGATATCCCCTGCCAAGACACTCACTTTTAGGAGAAAAATCTAGTCCAGAGTTAAAGCTGTGTGGACCAGAAGCAATCCTCCATCTCAGCTAGCAGATGAAGAATCACAGAATCAACCAGGTTGGAAGAGACGTCTGGGATCATCGAGTCCAACCTTAAAACAAGCTTTAATTCATTGATTGACGGCATGGTTGGCTCCTACACGACTATGTTGCCACTGAAGGGGCAATAAGAGCAACTTATATCTAAATAAATCTATCTAAAAAAAATCTGAATAAATATGTAATCTAAATCTATCTAAATAAAAATTTAGATAAATGTTATAATGATTTATGAAACTATATTTCTACATAGGTGGTGAAGTCTTTGTGGATTTCCCTGGTGAATACCCACAAATCCATGACACAGTGGGCACAGATATTAGCATGACTTAGAGTTTGAAATACGTGAGCTTGGTGCAACTGCACTGTTGTTGTGTGCTCTTGAGGTGTTTGGATTAAATTGGCCACAATGTCAAGGCTTGAATCTCTGTTTCTGACAATGGAGATTTCACTTGGATAAAAGCATGAATTGAGCTCTTATACTAAACTGAGTTCTCTATACTAAATTATTTACATCTCCAAAATATGTCACTACGTCACTGGTAATATGGCAAGTACAAACTTGGTTATTCAAATGGTGGCTGGCTTCCTTTGGAAATAAATATACAAGACAAAGTTGTCTTTTCCTCATGTTAACCCAACAAGTTTAGGTCTTGAGGTTTGAACAGAACACGTAAAATAGATACAATTACAGCCACCTTCACCAGATCCATCTATCAGTGACCATATAGCTTTCTTTGGTTTGACGTCTTCCCTCAGGGCGTCCCCTGCACCCATATCTTCCCCCACCTAACTGCACAAATACTGCTGATTTTTGTCTCACATCATCCTAAATGTTAAGTTCTCCTGTTCATGTGCAACCACTTCTCATGGCTCCAACTGTACCATTACCTGAAGATAGGTTAAAATTTAGTGCTCTTTACCAATAACACTAGTACTGTAAACCTTCATTAGACCTTTAAAAAACCTGCCCCAGACTGGACAAGATTCCCTATTACATGCTCTCTGCTTTCTGGCAGCCATTAACGGGAATGAGCCATGCTGCCTCCCAGGCTACCCAGCACTCACATCAACATCCAAACCATCAGGAAAGGGCAAAACAACGCCATGCAAAAAACAAGGTGTTAAGTGCAACACATCTTTTTTATTTTGCCTGTTAGAAAACTATATCCACTGTACAGTCAGGTTTTAGCCTTCAGAGTAACCATTCAAGAACGGTTTACTGATGATAAAACTGCCATCTATCATGCTTTTCAACAGGTGAACTATCTAATAAGCAGCAGAATCCCTGTGCTAGAGAGATTACGCTCTGAAGCACTGAATGTAGTAAAATACTGCATCAAATTTAGCAAGTGCTCAGTGTGCATTTATTAAGTGATTATTCCCTGTGCTGCTCCTTCCCTCTCCTCTGCTTTCAAAACCTCGAGCTTTCTTTTGCAATGACTCTTCCTCTGTCTTTGAGCTTCCTCTCTGCTGAAGAAATTCACTGCTGCTCCACCAAAGACCCATCTATCAAGCAACTGCAGTTACGAGGTATTTTGAAAGCTGAAGTTGTGCTTGTCCTGGCCCGCTGCACAGGAATGAATTTCACTCCCTGGGTACGTGCACATTCAAAGGCTCTACAATGTTTTAGACTCTCAAATTGTCTTTTTGTTCTAATGGCTTTTTATTGCGTGTGAGGCTAAGCTCTTGAGTCATTGCTTTTTTGTGGTGATTGGAGAGGGAAGGAAGCACTTCTAAGGAATTACTATGTTTTCTAAATAATTCTAAATAGATATTAAGCAAAATACATCACATAAAGTGACTGAATCTACTTCAACCCACTTCTGGTGGTTTTTTTAATCATTCACGCACTTTTATAAGCAAATTAGCTTAACTCTACCTCAAATTAAAAACTAAATTTAACTTATTCTCTATCCTCCAATATATATTACATATGTATTTAATGTATAGTTGCAGTTACATAGATGCACCATGTAGAAAAAAGCATCTTCAGACCAAGCTGTCTTTCCAGGGCCAAAACATAAATATATATATGGTTTATTAATTCAATTATCCATTTTTTTATTGACCAGTATAGTGTTCATGTATATGTATATTATTTATTTAATGATAACTCAATATGCCTTCGGTTTTCCTTGTTCTTTCCTGAGCATAGTGCCCAAGCAATTATCCCACATGGGATTTATAAATACAGGGTTGCAGATTTACCTATAGCAGCACACTTATTCACTGACGATGAAAGCCAGGGAAGGAACACAACAGCAAACTAACAAGAACATCAAATTTAATCACAATAACTATTTTTTTCATGACAATTTACATGAAGGAAGGTATTTTATGGCTGTCATGAGAGACTTCACCTATAAAAGACTGAGATGCCTGCATTCATGCAGTACATTTGCTGCACCTTCCATGGCCCGAAGCAACTCCCAATATACAAAATTTCTTTCTTTTCTTTAAACATCTTGAAAAGCAGAATATAAAAATCCTGTGTGCTCTTTAGCATTGCTACAGGGGTTAAATTGTTAATGCTTTACTTTCACTCTAGTTTTTTATCAAACTTTCTTTTTTCTCTCCCTGGGGATAAACAAATGGACAGCTTTCCTCTCTAGTATTCCTCCTTCCATTACCATCACAGCAGAATGCATCTGAGACTATAATAATTCAGTGATGAAATACAAAATGTCGCAATGCCATCTCTCTTAAAGTGAACTGAGATTTTGTTATGCCATTTTAGGTGCACTAATAGCTCCTAAAGTCCCATGGAGTATCTTAATGTGAATTTAATGAGCTGATAGCATATAAATGACAGTACTGCGAGGGTGAAGGTGACATAACCTTTTTCCTTCTATTTGATGTTTGTCTTTGAAAAAATACAGATCTTTTCAAAATGTACTGCATTATTACAAAGTGCTGCATCATTCAGCAAGGAGGCTACCATTGTTTTATCATTTTAAAGCACTTTTTGGCACTCTCATGGCATGAGAAACAAAAGCACTTTTTAGTTCACCATTAAAGTGATTAAAAATCTAAACAGATTTTATGCCAACACGTGGCACTCCGGTGCTCATGGCCATGTTGTGGTGTGCACATCCAGTGACAACCCGTCATTTTTAGCATGTGTTGGTGCCCGTACTGGTAGCATGGAACCAGTAAAATCGTGTACGAATCACATGGAAACCATCCATCTTTATTTCCTGGGTGTCATCTTTTTTTCTCCTATCAAGGATAACACTAAGAGTTCTACTCATCATTGCTGACTCCCAAATTCCGTGTGTCATTACCGGCGCGTAGTCATTTATAACGAGTTGCCTCCCCTCGCTCAACGGTGTCACACGCCATTGTGCGCCCAAATCCCAATCACCTCCCGCGTGGTAATGAGCTGTGATCCCATCAGCGCTGGCTTGGATCAACACTGACACCGCCGCGCGCAGGGGAGGAAGGGACTGAGGTAAAAGATAAATATATTGGTAATCAGATAGCAGCAGACGTCCAGAAAACATAACTGGCAGATTAAGGAGGTGACTGAATGTATGAGGTTATTAGAGTTTGCCGGAGTGTAGCAATGTAGCTTTTCCACTGCACTTTGAAGTATTCTCCTTAAAACCTTTAATTCAAGATTAAGAAATGACGTCTCAGGATTTTTTTTCCCTTGACCTAAAGAGAGACATGGCTGTCAATGATTTGATCACTTCTATGCTAACTACTTTGCAACTGAAAAAGAATAATTAACTTTCACTTCTCTCACCAGATACTATAAACATATTGCTCCTAAACAATGTACAGGTGCCAGAAATTAGTTACTATTTAAAACCTTTATCAGGGGCAGGAATTATTTCTTTTAATTTTATGCTCATTAGCTGAATTCAGGTCAATCAAGAGGTTTTGGGGGTTGGTTTGTTTGTTTGTTGACTTAAAAACACATGTAGGACAGATTATGAGTTAGTTCTGAAGACAGCATATTGCCTATATTTTCTTACAGTCCCGATGCTGTTGCATGCGGTACGTAAAACTAAGTGAATTCAATTTATATAAGTTATTTCTTCCATCAGTAGATACATTTTGCTCTTCTGAGAAAGATGTACCTTGGGCTGCGTTTGACAAAGGAAAAATAAATAAATAAAAAATAAGCAGCTTACGTGTTTCAAAAAGCTGGAATTTTGGCAATGTATGAAATTTGTTTAGAAAAACCTTTTTGTTGCCAGGTGACAAGGCAAAACATATCACATATGCTTAACAACCGGCTTGTACATATTTTGTCTTTCCAAGGTTTCTAGGGCTGGTCAGGCACAATGATGCATTACAGCTGAAGGAGCTTCCAGCAGGGACAAATGTTTGTCTCTTTCCAAAAGAATTTTCTTAATCCTTAAGAAAAACAACTCAATATTTCTCATTGTTTAATGATTGAGTAAGGATTAATTCTGTTCAAAATTCATCGTATTACGAGTCATAACATATATATCGTCTTTGCTGAGGGTGCATACTACTGGTTTTCTGGCACATCGTATTTGTTAGCATTTCACGGTATAGTACGCAGTAGTTCTGCTAATACATACAAATTTTTTACAATAGTCTGACACCCTATCCCTGTTCTACTCTCAGATAATGCAAGCAGGGTAGAAACCTATGGATGACTAAGGATCAATGACAACAATCTGTTAAAACTTATATCCTACTCCTTACAAAAGGTACTGTTGCCATATTCCGAGCACCTTAGGATCTCCAACGTTTCCATTTCATCAACATTTCATTCCACTGACGAACGTTGTCATTTCAGAGGAACTGAATAATTAGTTATGGTCGTAGAGGAAGTCAGAGACAGCAGAAAAAAAACAACCATCCTTCACTCAGATTCCCCTGAAATTGGCCATCGTTGCCAGAGGCCCATCCTGCCTGTCTCAAAACTCAGCTCTTGCTGTGAACATTTACACGTATCCCATGGCCTGTAGTTAGAGTTAACGGACTTCACACATGTGATATTAATTGTGGGGATAATTCTGAAACAATTACCTTTTCTTGGAATCCCAGTCAACAACTATTCTAATAAATCATAGTGTTGCTTGCGTTGTAACGATCATTAGTAATCAAATGCATCTGTATACTCAGCCTGTTTGCTCATGTAAAGTCAAAATACTAAAAGGCAAAGACGAGTTGGGGGTCCAAGCTCCCATGTGCCTAACATACAATATGGACACAGAGGACCTGTCTTCTCTCTTCCAAACACCTTGTTCTAGCTGCAGTTATAAACTATTTGTGCCATTATGTAAACTTTAATCCCAATCTCTCTTAGCAAAAGCATGTCACGTTCATGCCTACATACTCCAAGTATTCTGAGTTTTTTCTCTTTTTTTTTTTTAGATTCCAATTTTTAGTGTTCCTCAAAGGAAAATTCAACATGACTCCTGAGATTAGAATGGTTTTTTCTCTAATTACACTTGTTGGTAGAAAGCAACAAATCAGTTTTCAAATAGCATCACCCATTCATTTAGAACAACAAGCCATCATTTCTCTGTGGCATGGAGGGGCTGCCCTCACGTCCCCTGTGTGCCCAGCTGAGCATAGGCTTTTATATACGTCAGATTTGCTACCAGAGATTTTTCTTCTCTCCACACCAATCTTTATAAGTCTGCTGCCTCTTTTCTACAACGTCTGCACCTTCTCCCACTTACCCTGGGGAAGAAACAAGCACATACAGAAAACTCAACCCTAAAAAACTTTTCTATCTATTGGAGAGTACAACTTCTTGAGTTAGATACCCAGTAAGAAAACTTGTGCCTGCAAATCCCGGTTTGTTCTCCCTGACAGTAAACCATGCATGCCAGCAAACCAATTTCCTAGAATCCTCATCAAAAGACAACACCAAAGGGCTGTAATGATGGTCACATCAAATTTACTTAAAAGCAAAAAAGAGAACATACAAAAAACCTTTTTGCTTTACTGTCCAGATGCACTATGCCTCTACCTGCAGCCATTAATATTCACTAGCCCTCTAACGCCTTAAAAATTTAGATTTTTTTACCTCCTTTGCTTTTTCATTGTAGATTATACCCCACTGCAGTGAAAGGCATCCATTTACACAGTGTAAACTTACACTGTGAGATATGATCCCAGATGAGGTATTGCCTCAAACAGAAAATGAAAAATATTCCATGCATTTTAAACATGAATCAAAGATCATAAGTTACACAAATGCGTAATACATTTCTGCTGTTCTCTGGCAGGAAAGAAAAACAAAACTGGCAGCTATAGCAATTGTATAATGGTAATTATTGAGAGAAATAATTATACTAAAACCTGTTCAAATTATATACAGGATGGAACAACTCAAGGCGAGAAGAATTTAAAGTGATAGCTAATACTTCAGCAAATCTCACTGTATGACACCAGGCAGCAAAAATCAGACAAACAAATGTATCTGCTGAAATCTTTCTACCCTCTGAAGTTTGTAAAATTGGACTAAAAGGAACCATTCTCACTCGGTGCCTGGGGTCCAGCTGCAGGGTTTTCGGGGTAGGCTGGTTTATCAGGGAGGTTCCCAGCCACCCGGGGCTCTCCGCAGCATCAGGGCACAGGTACTCCTACACACAGGAAAGAAGGAAGCCCTAACACAATTTTATTGTAAACAGAGTGTAATCACTTATTTATATTCATTCAATAATATCAATCCTCCCTCAGCTGCAGGTGGGCTTAGAAAATTAAAACACCGCATCAGAGGTGAGAAATGGAGTGAGACGTTGCGACAGAGCCAGGTAGCTCCACAGCACTGTGGCAGCCTGAATTGTCACCTGCATCTCTAAGATCATTTCTGTCCATACCCAAAGATAAAACTTCTTGTTCAAGAGGGTTTTCACCTGTGGTTCTGATTGTTGTGACTGCCCTCATCCCGACACCCTGACACCTACATCACTCTGGATGAAACAGAATCACAGAATCAACCAGGTTGGAAGAGACCTCTGGGATTATCGAGTCCAACCGTTGCCCTGACACCACCATGGCAACTAGACCATGGCACTAAGTGCCATGGCCAGTCTTTTCTTAAACATCTCCAGAGATGGTGACTCCACCACCTCCCTGGGCAGCCCATTCCAATGTCATTCAGTGACTGCAAACATGTAGTCACTGAAATTGTGCTCCTTGAAAAGTCAAGGAAGACTCACCATGTCTTCCTTTTTTTTTTTTTTCTGAATCTCCTTCTGACTTTCCCATATTTCATTCAAGTTTCTTGTTCTTCTGTCATGCCCCCTCCCTCCTTCCACCCAGTTTGTAAACCTCTGTGCTCACTTCCAACTGCACACCTCAGCCAAAGCCCTTCTCAAAGC
This sequence comes from Nyctibius grandis, assembly GCF_013368605.1. Lineage (NCBI taxonomy): Eukaryota > Metazoa > Chordata > Aves > Nyctibiiformes > Nyctibiidae > Nyctibius > Nyctibius grandis. The sequence continues at coordinate 40,538,772 of NC_090666.1, forward strand.
AACAGGTTTTTTCATTATGTGTACATGAAAAAAATGCAAAGATCTTTAATTTATCTCTATTAGCTACATTTTCCCAACTATTCCCTCTAACATGTTACGTTATCTTAAATCTGTGTTGCTGTTTTGTTTCTGACTTGAAATTGGTGTGACTCAGCTGAGGACAAGGATCACAGGCTTTTACATGTACTGTAAATACACATTTGATTGCTGCAATTTGAAATAATAAATGTTATGAAATAAAAGTGTTATTGATTTCCTAGTACAACAGTTTAGCAACAAGAGAGTAAGACAGTAAAATATTATGTCAGCTTATCTTAAAAGTTTCTCTCTTTGCACAGACCACTCGTCCAGGCAAAACATCACATGCACTGTCCTGTATCAATAATAACTTTTCAAAGTTCATATTCTAAGAGCTTTGGAAAATCAGCCACTAACAAAGCTTTATCTTCCAGTGCATCACCAGTCCATCAAAGACTTTCATGTACATGACACAGAGCTTCAAGAAAGACTTCAGACAACCCGGGCTTTTCATGAAATACCTAAAGCATCACTTTTCAAAGATGTCAGCCAAGAGCAGACTATTATCTGTTGCTGAGTCTATCTACATTATAAAAAAACAGATCCCGACACCAGTCAAGGTCCTTCCATTGGATCCTCATTTGCAACTGTACTAACTGTCCCAAAGAGAGGAAAAATGGCAGGGCAAAAATAATTTTTTTCACATCATCTTGGAGTTGCACAATACAAAATGACACCTCTGGCTTTTGAATAACTGCTGCCACAATTAAATCGGTACATTGAACAACTTGCATCAATTTACTTTCTACTGAGTTTACTACTGAAAAGCTGATGTCATGTTACTATTTTCTTCTTCACCTTGCAGTCATCAAATATAAAATCTGTTCACCAAGTGTTTCCTTTTCATTTTTGAGGGACACAGAATGGAAACAGTGTGCTCAAGGGCTCAGGAAATATTGCAGAGAGAGGATTAGTCCATCAACTCTGATCCAACAGATGTTACTACTTGCCTTTGACCTCCTCTTCATGGACCATTTCTTTGTATGGTTTAAATTTTAGATCTGGTACCATGTTCACAGTTGTGAATACTGTACAAAACTTATTCCTTAAAATTCTGATCGCCAGTGAGAAGGCCATAAGAAAGCTGACAAAGGCTTCAGGATACAATTAAAAATGTCGAAAGACAGAAAAAAGACTGTTCAGCTGACAAGCAAATTATAGACAGTGCAACGTACTCAACTTACTACATCAAAAAAAGTTGCTTTTTCTGAAAAGAAAAACATGTTAATATTATTTAGTAAGGTTCACACAGGTTTGCAGTTCTAAAGTCTAGCAGAGCCCAACACAGCTCAGAAAACATGACAAGCTTTTATGTGCAGAGGGAAGACTAGAGAATGATTTACAGTTAATACTACCATTTCTTTCAGTATTCAGATATTGTATTTATTTCTTCAATGCCCATAATCAACTCACTGTGTTCTTTCTAATTAAATTAACTTTCACTATACAGTCCTTCAGTGTTATAGTATTGTAGGAAACAAATACGGTGCTATAAAACCAAAAGCCCACAATGGACTCAGACAGATAGTTGCCCAAAATTTAAATTAGGATGGTACTTGAAGGAAAGTAATAACGTATATATTTTCAATTTTAGATATTATGTGTCCCCCAATGTTGTTTTCAATGGTTTTGCTCTCTAGGCACCTCTGTAAGATAGGGAGGTGATATTACCCCTGATTTAGGGGGTCTGAAACACAGAGCACAGTTGATTTGCTCAAGGTGACATGTGAAGCCTACGATAACCTTGAGAACTGGGGACAGATATCCCACATCTTACTCATATATCCTAGCCCCGGGACTAGCAAATGAGCCTCCCCTGGAAACACTGGGGGGAATCCTTTTTAATGACATTGGGAAAATCAGGGAAGATATTTGTATTCTTATAGAATAAAACACAAACCAAACCCCTGCACTCAGGGGAGGGCAAGGTGGGAGGAAAGCAGCCCCTTGGAAGAACGCATGGGAGATACGTTGAGGTTTCCAGGAGCAGGAATAAGATACTGAGCTCCATGTAAATTTCTAAATCTTGCCAAAAAGCTAGAAGTTTAGATAAGATGCAGACGTGTTGGCTTTTCACTACTTCAGTCACTCTTTTGCCTGCCATGCACCCATGACTGTGTAAGGAGGACAACAGCCTTGATATGAGTATCCATGAGGGATATCCACAGCACCACACAAGGAAGCACTCAGACTCCATTTTCCACTTCTTTCCTCAAGATGTCAGGTTAGAGGGATGGTTTTGATTCCTGCAGCCCATATTAAGCACTCTAGGAGGAAGGTCCACCATTAAATCAGTGCAGTATGCCTTTCCTGTACCGACACTTGGCTGATTCACAGCGTGTGGGTGCCCATCACTTTCCCTCTCTGCACAGCCTCTTCCCAGCCACACTCTGCTTCACCCAGATTTTGCCAGTTATTTCGGCAAATAGTTTAAACAATTCTCACCCCACTTCCCTTCTCATTTCTTTCTCTCACTGCTTAACACAAACATCACTCCTGCATATTTTAATTATCTTATTTCTCTATTTTCCTTATTACTAGTTTCATCTTTGTAGGAACTGTAAGACCAAAACCAATAGAGAGTCTTATTGTGGTATAATAAAAAATTCAACTAAAAAGGTAATACAAAGCTTGAGAATGAAAGGAGAGGCAAAAAAAATAAAGGCGAGTGGCTGATACGAAGGCACAGGATCATATTATCAGAGACAGATGAAGAACAAACTGCTGTGCCCCAACTGCTGGATCATCCAGGTCCCTCTTTCTAGCTATGATCCCTTGGCGACTTCTCATCTGCCTATAAGGTGTCACAAAGGGAACAGGGGCAGTGAAGATCCTTACTATGTCATGTGAATGCGACCTAATAATACTGGATGCTATGATGGTGACAGGGAAGATGGAAATAAGCAGCAATACCCACAAAGTCTTGATTTCCCCCCTCCTTGGCATTTTGCTGAGTGGTGTGGAAGCTGGTACTGACACTGCAGATCTGAGTCGGTTAAAAGAAGGGAACCAAACAGAGTTCAATAAAAGACTGAACATTGTAATAGGAGCAGTTTGGGGGTTATTCACTTGTATTTTGTACAACACATGCTGTGGACACATATTTTGCTTTCCAACGCTCCGAAGTTGCAAGCAATTTTTATTGACAACTGCATTATAAAAGCTGCCACAATTCAGCGTGACAGACATCTTTTGCACAGTGGGAAGGTGTGGCAAATGGTTTGCGTTTTTGCCTTACAGGAAATTGTTGAGGTTTCCAAGACCAGAAGAGAAGGCAACTTTTACCTATATTTCTATATTTCTATATAAGGAAACTATATTTCACTTTTATCGAAAAAGGTGAGTTATATATTTGGGAAGAGGAAGCTCTCATTCCAAGAAGTCAAATCATTAATTTCTATATCCCAAGCCAAGAACTCTCACACTGTGGGTTACAAGGTCACCAACGAAGCTGTTAGCCATGTTGCTATTCCCCTTGCCTTTGTTAGGGTTAACACCTTCTGCAAAGCACAATCAACTTTTAAGGCACAATATAAAACTTTAATAGTTCTCGTAATTAGTACCAACAGTGGTATTTTCTGTGATGTCTACAAGGGCCTTAGTTAAGGACCATAAATTCCTTTTCAGTTGGGTCAACCATCTATCAGGTGATAACTACAGTTCCCTGCTACCCACCTGGACTGGCTGCAACACGAAGCTACAATTGCCACTGAGCACTGCTTATTCTTACAACATATCACGATAGATGTGTTTGTCGGGATATCTGGCAGCAGGCTTTGGCTTCCTATCAGGGCATGGACTTCACATGAATGTGTTGTGCATATTTTACTATCACATTGTGAAATATATATTGAGCTAGGTTGCTTGGATAAACTTTGGAAAAAAAAAAAATGATGCTAACATAGCAGTGAATGGGATTTACAGCTCTTGCTTCTGAGCACCTTTACTGCACAAAAACTATTTATTAGCACAAGTTTTCCCTTTGTATGTTGTGTTTACTTGTTTCCCAGCAGGGTCTGCTGATGTTAATGGACTCACAGCAGTACATTCTACTTCTGTTATTACAGGTCTAATTCAGTCATTAACATTTCATTAATGGACTGGCCTCCTAGCTGTTTGCATGGCTGTCTAGATATTGATGAGCTTTCTAGTATAGAAAACTGGTATTTAAGGCAGACTCTTAAAGGTTTATTAAAATGCTAGTGTATCTTTATAGCATTCCATCATTTATTTTAGAAGATAAAAGCCAAACCTGTGAACAAATTTGCATTGCAAAAGTTGTCAGCACCTGAACAGAAAATAAATTCCATGCAAAAATCCTAAGGAGAGGAAAAAAAAAATAATTCCACAGTTGCATCACCTGGATACAAGAGTCTTCAGTTCCTGCCTTAAAACCAATGCAGCTCAGCACTGCCAAGTCCACTGTGCTCTACCTTGGAAGAAATTACACTTCGGTGGGACACAAATTGATTACTTTTTCCACCTCGCAAGGGTGTTCTGCAGCTCCACTAGCTCACATTTTCAGAATCTGAACTGGAGTTTGTAAACCTTCCCACAACTTACTCCATCAGGAACAGCCTTACTGGTGTCAGCGGAATTAGTCAAACTAAGAGACTGCTCAGAATAGCAAGGATAGTTTGGGGGACTTTTGACATTATCACCAAAGAGGAAGATTTATCACAGTTTTTAGACTTCAGAAATTTTCTGGCTTTATCAGAGTAGTGGAATCTAGTTATAAAACATTCTAGGCAATATCTGTACCCCAGTGGAAGGTAAGTGTCCTTATGAAATTACTCGGTGGAGTTATAAGGTGCTTCCTTTTACCGCATCTCTGCTTTCTCCCCATTAAAAGGAAGATGTATTTTCAGGCTCCACAGAGATTTGAAGTATACTGCATCATACCATACGAGTGTCTAATGCAAGTACTTTGTGAAAATTACTAATTTGATATCATAATTATGCTTGTAATATAAAATTATTAAGCACTGTCATATTGCACCATAAAGGGAACTTATATTGATGTAATAAAATATATTTCAATTCCATTACAATAACTTTATCATATTCTTTAATGGTACCCACAGTTAACAAAAATAAGATACAGCCAGGAAAAACATGGTTGATGGGTACCCTATACTACAATATTAGGTCACAATAGATATCATTTGTGAGCTTCCTTATGTGCTTTTTTTTACACTTACGAACACCTGCAAGTTATATTTGTTTTTGTTAGAGAATGAGATGTTAAAAAGTAGAGACAGGATTAGAGGCTAGGGAACAAAATCCCTAGTGTAAGTTCCCTTAATAAATTCACCATTATACATGCCTTTGACTTCTGCTTTATAAATGGAGCTATAAATATTATTGATCCTAAATTCATATTTTTTTTAAGGATCTTACTAGCTCAGTCAGTCAGCACTATGCCAGGATGACATGAAAATAGATCTCTTATTACAAAACCTGAAGATTATTATCTTGATAAACGTAGCTATGAGAAAACAGGAGGTGGGGGTGCAAAGAGAAAGGAGGGACACTGTGGTTTAATACAAATATGTTCAAGTGGTTTTCTCCTCTGTTGAACTGTCACAGCCCAGAGTGTATAAGCTACTTATTTAACAGGGAAAAAAAAAAAAGGAAAAAGAAAAAAAAAAGAAGAATTATGAGAAAGGATGCCAAATCCTCATCTAAACGTTTTCATCTATGTTTCTTTCGTCTGTCAGGGTAAATAAAATGAAGAAACAAACCACAACTAGGGGGAAAGCAGTCAGCTAAAATGTCATGACTTGCTTCTCTGCAGGTGTCAACTTGACTTCACTGAAATGGCATACAACTTTGATTTTCTCATCAGGAAAAAATGTTTATTCCCTCTACCAGACCTAGCAGATAAGAACGTACTGTGTGTAACATCGTATATTTTGATATTGTGGATTTCTGTGTGTGACTATTCTTGAGACACACACTAAAAATATTTTGTGTGCTTTGCCTTGAATTGTTGTCATGAATTATTAAATTGAGCTGTTACTTTTTCATTAAACTGGCAGTCTTAATAATTTAAACACTGGTCTTTAAGAGACCTACTGTATATTGATGATCTTCACAGGAAGAAAGAGAACCTCCCAATTATTTTATATCTGTCTTGATTTTTTTTGTTGTTTTTTTAATGTATTGCATGACATATCATGCATTACTATACGCCTATATTATTTTAGCATGTCAGACAACATTTCTCTACATTTGATTTGTCATTGAGAATTTAGCTGGCTTTTATTCCTGTAGCCAGTATTTCTGGTTCTGGGAAACTCATACTTTCTGCATGTTCAAGTGTACCTCATGGGTAAAGGTTCAATTTACTCTAGGAAATGAGGCAGGAAATAACCTTCAAAGTTGTTATATGTGTGTGTGGCAATTTATAGTGGACCACTGGTCCATTTGGATGGCAACCTTCTTGCACCTGAGCAGTATTTAATGCTCTGAAGTAAAACCAAAAGCTAAGAGATGTATGAAAGAGTTCAGAAGATACTGCCTGACTTCAATAAAAATCTCAACTTCCTTCTCAACTAATTTTAACAACAACAAAAAAAAGTTCTTGCTCTGTGGTGACAATGGCTGAAAACTAAGTTTTCGGAAAGTTTGTTGCCAAATCATTGAGCTTTGTTAATCACCTAAACTTCACCATTAAGTTGTATTTAATATTATATAGGAGTGATTGAGGACCATTTCACTCCCTTCAGGCATGTGTCTCAAGGACTGACATTGGTATAATCATCAGCAACGTTGGAAACAACCACTCTACCATCTCATTGCAGCTTTGATTTAGCAGCTACATGTCCTATACCCCTCTGAAGACCAGAAAGTGGTTACAGAATTTTTGGTGAAAAAAAATTATATTCAGCTACTATTAAATATTTTTTGGAAGGGGATGATTCTGGTTTTTGCTCTCTCAAGAACTGGACAATCCTCTGAAGCCACTTAGTAAGCGTCAATCTTTGAAAGCAATTTTGTACAATTTTCTATGAATGTACTATATGAATTTCATGATCTTGAATTAATCTATATGGATTTCATGATCACGAATTAATCTATATGGATTTCATGATCACAAGTCCTTCAAGTTTGCATCCACCCCCACAGAGCATATCCTACAGTACTCCTAAATGAATCTGACCCAGATTTTGACATTAACTTTTTGCATTACCCATGGAAAGTCACTTACATCCTTCCAATTTCTGCTTAACTGTGAAATGAATGAGAGAAGTTTTCATCTTTGTAAACAACAGTACTTCCTTAGGTGGAATATATTAAACTGAAAAGCACAAAAGCTAGTTTAAAAATTCAAGTCCTTTTAATATCAACAACGAAAACAGCTTTAAAGTTAGAAGCTAAACCAAGAATTTCAGTAATTATTCATCCAAATTCAAAATAGAGCAAATCTAGCAGTGACAAAGCCAAAGGTAATACCCACCTTCTCCTATCCAGGAAAATCATCCTTCTCTACCAAAATAACAGCATTCACTGCAGGGCTTTAATGACGGTTTTTAGCATCTTTTGGTATGAAAACCAGTGCAATTCACACAATGTCCTCCTCACTCATGTCTATAGGAAGTACAAACTTGCTTGTAAACTAACATTTTTCTAACTGATTAAGGGTTCAGTCTATTGCTCATCCCTGAAATGGTGACCACCAGCAACGAGCTTACAAGACTACAGGAAGCACGAGCAGGTATTTAGATTTGAGAAATTTTTAGGTCAGTCAATTAAAACTTTGAAACTTGAATTAAAACTTTCAAAAAAAATTATTATATTTTTAGAAATAACTTTCCTGCCAAAACAAATAGTCTGTGAATTGCAGAAGAAGAAAAGAGTCTCAAGTATTGAAATGTTTTATAAACTTAAGAATAATATATTGGGTCTAATGAGAAAACAATAAATTAATAATCTCTCAAATCTAATCCCAGGACAGACATCATTTGCATTTGCGGGTTTACCAAGACCCTTTAATCTCTGTGAACCTCACTCAATTACACTGCAAAGCAACAAAGCAAGAACTGTTTCAAAACACCTCCCCAAAACCCAGAAAAACCTCTCAACCCTCACAGTCTTCCTGTGGTAGAACTAGAGACGACAACCATCAGAAATTTTGGAAGTCAGTTGATATTTATGATCCATGGTGATGCGTTACTTAAGTAACACTGATGCTCATTTTACACAGCACAACCATAGCAAGATTACAAAATATTAACTTCAAACATCACATAAAGTATGAATAATCTTCATTGCTACAAATTTTTAAAATGCACCATATTTCTTTCCCACATATGTCCTTGTAGTCTCATAAAACAAACTGTTTCATTATATGATTATGGGTTTGTGTATATATATCACAAAATGTTAGCTACTGCAAAAAGTAAGAAAATAGATTTTGACATCGGAGAATTATTTTTCTACTCTCCTGTGCCTTTGGATCTAAAGGCAGAGCCACTCGGCTGTTTAATCTGGCCAGAGTCCAGAACTGCATACCACGGTGAGAGATGCCAAGAACAGTGATGCCACATGAAACAGAAGTTATCTTCTACAAACTCAAAATGATCACAGGGCAATTTGTATTTTAACTGATATAAAGAACAATCTCATTTAGTTTTATCGTCTGGTCAGGAGTGATTTTCATTCGGGCAACTGAATTCTCTTCTTATTAATAAGATGTATGAGATGCTGTGATCACTTCACTACACTGCATTTGACAACCCTTACGTACTATGTCCACCGAAATGCATGGCCCTGCCTTCCCTGAGCACATCTTTCGGTCCTTAACTACACTGGAGGGTCACAGATTGCAGTGAACAGCCACTAAATGTGGTTTTTTCCTTATGCAGACAAATCTAGACATAAATGCAAAAGAAACACTCTTCGTCCAGTTTGCACTTTATCACCAGCTAAAGCTCTATGCAGTTTCTGTCCTTCATTTATTTATAATATGGAAAAAACCTCAACTTTTAATTCTCCTTCCGAAATAAAATTCCTCCCTACTCCTGTGAATGCCCAGAGTCACAGCTCCCATTACTCTGGTTGGGAGAAGGCAGTAAATGTTCGGAGAGCACCACAAGTGTCTCAGCAGTCATGTAAATCAGTTTTTTATTATTAAACACAGTACCGTTAGCAGGTATTTCTCTTTTGGAGAACACAAAACAGGTGAGTGTTTAATCTCATCCCTGATCACTTATTACTGCCTTTTGACAATTGCTGCCTCACCATACAAGCCCAGGCATCCCAGATATCCTGGTTAAAGAGTTATTTCATGGTTATTTGCCCCATGTTAATCCAAATCCAACTTTCAGACCCGTTTTCTCTCTGTAGCTGAGGGTCCATACTGATGCATTGCCAAAATCCCTTATTTAAATGTCAATAACTGCTTTGCAAATAAAGTAAAATTTCTTCTTTATATTTCAGTTTGAAAGCTCTCTCTCCTACTTGTTCAACTCACACTTTAGGATCTGTACATGGAGAACTCAGTAATTATTAGAAGTCAGATAATTACACTCTGAATTTTCAATATTTTCCAAGTTCTCCAATCTTACTGGATATCAAAATTATTCATTGAAACCAGGTAAGATCCTGCAATTGCAATCAATTATCATAGCGGAATAAATTCCATTCCTTCATGTCACTGTTTTATTTTTGGTGTTCAACAGTAGGTGCTTTGAAAACTATTTCTTGTGAACAAAATGATAGAGGAGTCAGTAGTGTGAAACATAATGCTTCACCAAATTAAATGTTCAGGTTATTGAAACATAACACTGGAATATGTTTGATCTTGGAACAGGCATGTCAGAAAATCTGTTCACTGGTCACATGAAAATTTAGAGTCCTAAAGATGGGATTCACAATTGCTGCTGGAGATAAGAATTAAAATTAAGGAGTTTTCCCTATGATGTATGAAAAGTAACTTACCAATGATTTCACACTAACTCCTCAAGAAGAGTAAAGAGTCCAGCAAAGGAAGGATTTTCATTATATCATAGCACTTGATCAACATTCAGTTAAGACAGGAAGAAAGAGAACAAAAGCTAGGATATGATGTTTATGCTCATTACTATCATCTGATATCTTGCAAAAAACCCAACCCTAATCACATGGAAGCAAACAACCAAAAACCATATAAGAATAATATCAAAGATTTGTACCTCACCTGCAGTATCTATCCATCTTTTCACCTGAAAATGATTCCACTTCAAAGTAACTTTGAATTTGGTAGAAATAATTAAATTGTTTGTAATAGGTAATATGACCTTTTCCTGATATGAAGACATTGAAGTACCTCCTGAAACACTAGGAACACCCTATAAGCAAACAGTCTGACTTTTATTCTCTGACATACCCTTGATGAAAATGGGCTGCAAAAGCTTGGCTCCAGGCTCTCCCATTTCCTGCCACTCGAGGGTTTAAATAGATGATAGGATGGGGCACACCTGTCACGTCAGATGAACGTGGGCTACTCAGTACCAATGAAAGATGATTGTTGCATGACACAGAACCATGAGTTTAAACAAAAACAACATGTAAGGAGGTTATTTTACAAGCAGTATATGCATAGATAGGGTCTAACAGACTGGTTTCTGCAATAGGGTCTGTATATAAAATAAGCAGATACTTCATGATGCTGCAGGTGTTATGGGTTCTCAGTTTCCACGTTATAACCACTGGTCAGATCGTCCAGCTCTCACACTCAATGGAATCATTTTCAGCTGTGCAAAGTGGACACAAACATAAGTGTCCTGGCGTGGTATCATTCTGGAAATGTTTTGGATGGATGTGAAACATGGGAAAGACGTAAAGCTGTAGAGAAGTGGACTCATTAGAAAAATGTACAGCAGCACATCCGAATTGTCTGTTTCCATTGCCATGAAAATATTTGCAATAAGAAAAAAAACAATCAGAGGAAAATTAAAGAGGGGCATCATCATTTAGTGGATACTTGTATACAACTTTCTTGAGACAATAAAATAAAAAAGCAAATAAAATGGAAGGGAACTACTGGTTTGTTTAGTGTATGTTGAAGCTATTACAGCATTGAATGTTTTTGCTAGTGAAACGGTGGAAACCTTGACACTTGGAGGGGCATGTAAAATGAGATTCAAGAAGACACTGGAAATATAAAATGAATATCAGGAGACGTCAGACCAATCTGCACCACCATGTTTTACAGCCACGCGTTCCACCAGTGCTGTTTGCTGAGCCTTCATTTCTGCCGGTCCCCATGGGCGTGCCTGCATTGGGCATCACAGACCCCATTCCTCTCTGGAAGGATGTGGGAACCACTCAGCCAAGCACTATAAAGGGAACACCACCACCTCTTGACGTGTGAGTGCTGGGATTTATGTGAGGAGCAAACACCAGCGAGCGAACACAGCTGTTCCAGGCATTACACGGCTTTTCATCCCTGAACACTTCGAGGCCCCCAGAAAGACACACTGGGAGGCTGCAGAGCACCGCGCAGGTGGAGGGGGACCTCTTTTAGCATTTTAAAATGTTTCTCAGCCTCAGGGCTGCATATTACAATCAGGTTTCACTTGCCAGCACATTACCTCTTTTCTTTGTACAGAACCACCTCGCAGGTTCACCTCCCCTGTCTTCACGGTTCAAAACAAATGCACAAGACATTCCCAAAGCCATGGGAACTGTGCTCAGGTTTGCAAAGCTTTTCTGTATTGTTTTAATGAGAACTCACTGTGGTTCTAATGGAAAGAAAATACCTTCAACAGACCCTTAACAAGAAATACAGAAGGGGGAAAAAAACCCATGTGTGAAGTTTGACCAGTGTTAGTGAAACAGAAGACCACAGCATACAAGTTTAAATACCAGATAACTCTGTCACCATAAGATTACTAGGAACAGTTAATATTCAGGTCTCCTGTCTGAAAAAAGTATTACAGGAATATATTCTGAACTTTGCACCGTTAATTTTTGTTAAAAATTAGATATGTCATAAGATTTATTGAGATGCCTCATGTTTAATAAAATACTCATAACAGCTTGTGATATTTCACAGGATAAATAACAGGATTGTTAAATGTATTTGTACAGCAGGTCTAAGAATAATAAATATTTCATTCAATAACAAACTGACAAGTTATTTCAGGTTATAAAAATGTGTGAGATAAGAGTCAAAATGACAAAACTCAAAGGATCAGAAGTTCTAAGGCAGACAACATTTGAGTCCAAACCCAGGTTACTCCAACCCAAGCATCATTTAAACTCTGAAACCACTTGATATAAGGCAATGGAAATTTCCACATAAAGTATTTTCAAGCCAAATCCACAACAGGACAGTGGAGGCAACCGTTCTTTTATTTCCTACACAGTCCAAGACATCTCAATCTTCTCATGTTATTCAAATGTAATGAAAGATTAATATCCTTTTAGAATAAAACAATATAAAAGTATCTGAAGATAAACACGTAACAATTATTCATCCTGGCTATGCCCCTCAAAGAACACACAAACAGAGAAAGTTCAATACTTTCTAAAAAGCACATTATTTTGAAAATATTAACAAGTGAAGACTCTCTGAGTATATTTGACTTCTAAACAAATTGCTTGCTTTTTTGGAAATGCTGAGAAGGCAGACACTCTTAGTGAGGTCAATGAGACATACTGATTGCACAGTGTTACAGAAAATTAGGCTACTTATTTGGGAACTAAATATGGATTTTAAGAGCATTCAATGAAATCACACTTTTGAGCATTTTGGAGCTGGCCTACATTTTTTAAAGAAAAGTTTGAGACATTGAGCAATAACTTTTCTGAAGAACGGAATATTTATGTCCTTCGTCGCAATTAAAGGCAAATCACATAATCTGAAAAAGATGATTTGGGCAGCGGGGAGGCTGGCTACACTTCTGTTTTTTCTGTAATAAAATACCTTTTTGCAATTCACTCAACATACTTAGGGTGCCCCCAGTTCTTTTCAGCTTTGACTCTGAGGTATCTAGAGGACAACGAGCGGGTGCCCAGGATGGTATTTGTCCCAACAGTGTTTGCCGCTCACCTGTGTGTGAGCATAAAAAATGATGGAGACAAGACAGCTTAAAGAGGAGGGGCAAAAGAAAGGGATGTAAATAAACATCCTTTTCTGTGTTTTAATCGTTAAAATCTGAAGAACACTCTCCAAAAGTCATTTTCATGTATTTTATAAGGGTCAGTTTATTTCTGGCTTGACTATCCAAGTCTCAGCAGGCATCTGAGCTGTTGGTATAGTTTAGGTCTTTGATGTTCACAACAATAACAACGTAAATGACTAAATAACAACAACTTTTAAAAAAACAAAATTAAAACCCCACATAGCTAGCCATTTTAAACTAAAACAACTGCTATTGCTATCAATTTAAGTAATCACTTTCCCAGCTGACAGATGCAAAGCTCTCCGTTCACATAACGACTTTTCCAGCTGACAAGAGTCAGGGAACAGGAAGTGTATGTGGGGATAACTGGGAATTAGAGGACAGCCAAAGCTTGCGGCTACCTGTATTATCTGAATGAGGTTAGTTTACTTCTACTGGCACATTTTTACCTGAAAGCAGCATAAATAAACTTTTAAAAGTGTATTTAGTGCAGCAGTATAATTTCTTACAGTACTAGGCAATTTTAAATTTTTTTATTTTCTGTTTGACAGCAAAATTTTTACATCAGCCAGTAGCTGCAGTTTTCAACAGTGCTTTTACAGGGCAAGGAGAAATGGTACATGCTGTATTGTTTCTGTCTGTGCTTAAGCCAAACCTGTTCCCTGATTTTCAGCAGTGTTGGGAATGCACTGCCTCTTGCCTATGAAAAAAAACCATCTTTTTAGAAACATGGCCCAAGTAGAGAACTGGCAAAGTATGTGCTATATTCATACGATTCGCTGTCCTGTGAAGTATTAAGGAGATTACTACCAATTTGCCAAAGGAGGATCTCAAGATCTATCCAACACTCGGAGCATTTATTTCCTCACTACCTTTGGATGTCACTCAAAAGACAGAAATAATAAGCCACTTCCTAAATTATACCTCTGCCCAGCTCTTCGAGAATATGTGGAGTTTCCTTTTCAAAATGGATGATGTTCCTCATCTGGACATGCCAAAGAGGACATGCCAGGCTTCCTGTCCATATTAGAAACCAGCACACATAATCCAGTGTAGAGTAGTGAAGAAGAGGCCACATGTTGGTTCTCCTTGGAGCTGTCAGGAGTGTAAACCTGAAAATCTGATGGTAGTTTCATGACCCAGACTTTTCCTGTAGACCAACCTGTCAGATGGCAGCTGCTAAGTTGCCCTAAAATAACAGAAACTCCATTATGCATTAAAGTAACTCTACTGGGCTGATCATCATCAAAAGTTATAACCCAACATCATACTTTAGCATTTTCCAGGAAAGGAAAGGCTGAGGAACTTGAGCTACAAGTCTGTAAAAGTATTAACATAAACCAGCACATATGACTGTCAAGCTGATATGAAATGAAATATTTCTATTCATGATGACAGACTGAAATTTTTATTAGGTTTGACCAAACCGGAAACAAACTATTGTGGGGTTTTTTAATCTTGCACTCCCTATTCTGCAACATTAATATTGTAAAATAAAAAAATCAATTTTGTAAAAAAAAAACCAAAGAAATGAAACAGTAAAATTCCTGAGCAGCTGTATCTGTAGTCTTCATGTCAATGAGACCCAAAAAGTATGAGAAAAATTATCAGTTTTTCAGTTCAACTCTTGCTATAGCCTTATGATGTCTGTTTCTATTTCTTATCTACCTATAAATTTGCTTTTTCAAGTTAAACTTCCCACAGCCATCATAATAAATCGAATATGAGGCTTGAACTCAATGTCTCTGTTTTTTCTCTTCTGCTTAGAAGACACTGGAGGTAAAAAAACAGCACATGTGAGAGAAGTAACACAATACAGAATACAGAACGAAAATGAGCTGAGTAAAATCATAAGAACTAGAGACAAAGGCAGTGGAATCTGGTCTCTTAGAAAAGAAAGAATATATATGAAGAAAAGAAATAGCATACAAAACACGGGCATGCATGTGCTCATGCTGCACAGTCCTTATTAGGGCGGCTCTGTCACATCTGCACACACAAAAACTACGGAACATTTTCTTGTGCTTTGCTTTCTCTTCTATATGTATAGCTTTAGCATAAGTTCCTTATAACAATATGACTTTTTTATTAATCTAGCTGCAAGGAGAAAGGAGAATTGACTGTGGCAAGATACGGAGGTTCACAAATTAAGTAAAGGAATTTAAAAGAGCAATATCAAACTTCCACAGGATCTCTCAAACACTGAAAGTCTATCCTCTCCTCAAACAACATTGCTTATTAAGTGCAGGGGAGGTCTCACAGCACACAATGGTGATAGAAAATGCAATCCAAAGCTCCACATATTGTTTTATTTACTTCTAAAAAAATTAAACTTCACTGAAATCTGTTTTGGCCTCACACCCATGGCATCACACACCAGAAACCATTACTTCCCTTTGAAACGTGCCTAGTAAACTTTAAAAGGCTATTCCTCTAAATGCAGAGTACATACAAATACTTAAGGGGTTAATAAATTCTTACAGTATACCAAAATCACGAGTTTTATACCTCAACTCTGTACAGTTGGAGCTCCTAAGAGAGGGGTAATTGCATTGTAGTAATGTTAAAGTTTGATTTAGGTTTCTCCATCGGCAGAATGAAGTATGTCTTACTTCTCAGGTGTGAGACTTGGCCACTCTGCCTTTTGCAATATATTATCCCAACACTGTCAGAAAATGCTGAGCAGCGCCAATTCTTACTAAACTGGGTGTGTTATTAATCCAGTGTAAGCAGGGGATTTCTGATGCCAACAATGCTTCTCAACCTTTACCTTATTACCACACTTTTTGGCTGCTACGAGATAAAAATCCTTTAAGCTTTTTTACTGCTTGTGTGCGAAACCTCCGATAATGCAGCCAAATGCAGGGAAAGTTCAGGGCTCTTTTACGACTCCGTTTTATCAAAAATTTTGATCTACAAAGCCTGAAAGCACAAATTCATTGCTGTTGGATGAGGTCAGTGAAACCACACCCATTCCCTCGACAGTCCTTCCTTTTCTTTGAGTAGACAACTTTACGTGGGCTACAGAAATATGCCCTGTCAGACGAGAAACACTTGCCCTCAGATTGAACGCAAGGCCAAGTAAATCAGGAGTTTTCTACGCGGCGGACTTCAGCGCCGTGTGTGCTTAAGACACATTATCTGTGAGTTTTGGAGGTGAAGTCCGTCCGTAATGAAATTCAGCTGAGCAGGAACTAGCCTAGAAACACCAGCAGGAACGCCGAGGGCTAATGACAAGACAGGTTTGGCACAAAGGGATGCATGAAACAGAATAACCACAGCGAAGATTTCCAGAGAAAAATGTTAGTCGTCTTGTAAGAGAGAAAGTGTGTGACATGAGGAACAAGGAGGAATGGCAAACACATGTCAAGCAGCACACTTTATTTACCTTTCATTAACGTGTCTTCCTAGGAGAAGGTTAAATACTCCAGGAGAGGGATGGGATTTTTCTTATGTTAACTAATCTGGACAAAAGTGAATGGAGATTTGCTTTCTTCAGCATTCATTGATATTAATTGCTTTATTGAACTAGCTGTGGGAACGTGGATTTCCCAATGCCAGCATAAAGGATCATTATTTATAAGCTAACTGATC
The DNA here is from genome assembly GCF_013368605.1 of Nyctibius grandis. Taxonomy (NCBI): domain Eukaryota; kingdom Metazoa; phylum Chordata; class Aves; order Nyctibiiformes; family Nyctibiidae; genus Nyctibius; species Nyctibius grandis. The sequence continues at coordinate 40,555,559 of NC_090666.1, forward strand.
CCACAAATTCGACACTTAGCTCAACATTTCCGTTGGAAACGCTGAAAGAATCTTTTAAAAAATCATTATATTTCATACTTTACACTAAGGCACACCAGCTAAATGATACAAGTTTTCCAGAAGAAGAAAAACAAGTTTCTAAGCCTCACATAACAGACTCCAAATCAGCTCTGAAATGCTGCATATTATTACATTTTTCCTCCCTTTATTTTTCATTCTTTCCCTTTTCCCCTGACTTACAGGTGTCCTTAGTTACAGCCATCAGTAAAAACAAAACACACATGCAGACTATAAATCTGTATTTGTGTACTAATTCATAAGAGTAAAATATCTTTAGTTGCTCCTTCCAATTTCATTCCCAATTCGATTCATAATTGCACTGCAGTATGTTGGGCTTAGGCTTTCAGGAACTCGATTTTGTCCCAGAAGGTTGGTTAGTAGGAGAGACCTGCAAGTGTAGGTTCTGGCTTCAAGTAAATATATTTAGCAGGAGAGACTACCAAGCACAATAAAAGCGACTAAATAAACACTACAACCTTTAATCAAAGCTCTAAGTTGTCCCTGTAACCCTTTGGAGATAGATATGGATGAGTCAGTCCATCAGAGTTCTTGCAAAAATACACCACACCAGTCACTGACATCAAATTATATTTGTTAGTACCAAGGAGTTAATAAATTTCAAGGAGAGATCAAGAATGAATGTTAAGTTCTTTTGTTCTAATATATCCTAACAATGCTTGTGGCGTTACTGCAGTTAAGCTCAACTTTGCTGTTCAAAGATCAATTTAGGGGCTTTACGTGCTGTTTTAAATCATAGCTGAGCTAAGCTTGGTATGTAAATCGCAAAGTGATAAATGTTTGTTTTTCTTATATTCCTTCCTCTTTATATCACAGTCAGAATCCTGAACCAGACCCGAAAAAAGCAATCATTTTTGGCATAGTTTAGATGCCAAATATATAAGCTACAAAGGAAGAACTAGGATTTACTTTACAGTTGTAATTCAGTCCACATAGAGAGAAAAAAAAGCACTTTTAGTGGCCTGAAAAGAAGCACAGTACCCTTGGAGAAGATACACTTGATTAGAAAGAGCTCATTTTTGTACAGACTTCAGTTAAAGCAGATCCACAGGTGGGAAAACTTTTTAGCTGGGGCTAGCAACACTCCAGGATGCTGAGCCTACATTTGAGGATCCTTGGCCAGGTGAGACACTTCTAGGTTTGCCTTATTAATGCAAAAATTGTTATTAAAAGATAGATATTTGACATAGATATTATTTAAGATTTGTATAGTAAAACGTGCCATGTGGCTGTATTGATAGTCAAAGCCTGGTCACCATAAACCTTGGGTTAGACAGATGCCACTGACTGCTCCTCCAAAGCACTTCATCAGAAGAAAGTGAACAGCATCTGAAGACAAATACGCCCATTCTTAACTAAAGTATCCATTAAGTTTCTAGTTCGTTAACCAGTTGGAAGGATGGAATTTCCAAACTTGTCAGTTCTAGGGAGACCAAACAAGCACCTCCAGAAGAGCTTGTCTATATGTGATAACCAGAACTTGATATGTTGTGACACATGATGACCAGGACTTGAGGAAGAAAAGACCTTGGAGGGCTTTGACAGAGAAGGGCATCCCGTAACTACAGAGTGAAATACACAGAAACTACCAGTGAGCATAAACCAGACAGTAGGTATACTGCCAATAAGCCCAAGTTCTGAAAGCCAACCAATCATGTCTAATGATTACTAGGGAGAGGACCTATAAAGAGAAATAGAAAGTTAAAATAATTTTAATATTATATTAAAAGGTGATAAATGCTAAGTAAACCTAAAAAACTATAATAAAGGGCAACAGTATGCTTACCCAACGTGAAAGAAGATAAAATAAGGTATGCTTCTAAAATTTCACATGAGGTAGATCTCTCATCCATCTCTTATTTTAATACAATACAATAATTCTTAGAAATACAAAATACGAAACGAAATTTCAAGGTTTTTTTATCAGGACTTTAAATAGTAGATCATTATCATCAACGAAAGGAAGCATTTAGAAGCCTCCTCTGAGTTATTTCCAAGAAAGCATTTTTTATTTCTTTCCTGTGTTCCCACAGCTTTTTGCAGAGTATTTCAAGGTTTCTGAATCTGTTAAATCAAAGATTTAATGACTGTACACTGCCAATACATGGCTACGCTTAGTATTAGTTTTGTACGTACACATGCATGTGTGCACATACACACTGTAAACTTGGAGAACGACCCATGGCTTACTTAGGTGGAACTGGTCACACTTTGTGTTCAACTGAAGTGTTCAAAGGAAGCCTAAAATAAATCTTTACGTCTCTTATTTGAATTGGGCTGGCATGGAAAATCATGTTCATATTGTACTCATTTGTGGTCTGCTTCTCAGGAATTTTAACAGATGACAATTCAAAGATAAATATGCTTTAAAAATAAATGATGAAAAATAACTGGCTTCTCAGCTCTTATTTCATAATCTCGAAAGTATGTTCAGATTAATATAATTAAAGTAGAAAATAGAAGTCTAAAAATGAAATCTGGTTTTGCATTAGAGCAGCCGACATTAATGGGATTCTTCTTTCAATTCCTTTGTTTTCTGCTGCAGCACCATGCTCCACACCCAGCTCAGATGGGTCACCACAAGTGTGGAAAACACGGGGCTCTGACCCAACCGCCTGCAGTCGATGCCACAGCACGGGAGCTCCAGGCTTCTCAACTTCTCTGAGTTGAGATGATATTCAGTGGGAAGCCCATTAAACATACACGTGCTCCCAACTGGGCGAGTACTTTACTGAACCAAAGCCTACAGTTGGGACACTTTGGACAATTTTTTTCCATCTATGTGTGACCTCTAACCGTGGCTTTCATCACTCATTCCCTTCTTTAATTTAGATGAAAAAATAAGACTTATTTTCTTTCCTTCACACAGCAATAGTTTGGTAGCTGAGGGTGTTATACTGTAACTCAAAACTAGTACAAATAGAAAAAACAGCTCAAATTTGATCCTGCTGAGTGAGGTGTAGAGCATAAGGTCTGGCTGCAACTCTTAAAATCAGCTATATCTCTGGAGGACAGCAAACTGCCTTGCTGGACATGGAGCTGAACAGTAATTCTCACAAAACTTATGAAGTTTTCACTAATTTTCTCTAAACTAAGGGTGGCCAAACCTATTTCAATAGTGTCAAAATTCTTCCTAACCCAAATTCAAACTTGGTTTATAGTCTGCTTAATGCAGTCCATGCCTCAATTTCAAATATGCCTTGTATCTCTCCTCCTAAAGACCTTTAGCAAAAACCAACAATACTGTAGGCAAGTTCCCTCTATTTTTCCTATCCATCGCTAGTAACACCAGGCTTCAGGTGCGTCCCAAGAAATTAAAAAGCCACCAAATAAATGAGGAAATGGAATAGCAAATACAGCAAGAGAAGGGAAGAAACAAGCCCTGGTTTAATTTGCAGAACGAAAAAATCTGTGGCTACGTTACACTGCGTAGCTTGTTGCTGCTCTGAGTAGTGTTAATACAATGAAGCTCACACCTGAAAGCAAAAGAAAGCATAGCTGGCAGTACACTCACAACAGTTCAAACAGGGCCTCACTGAAAGAAGCAATGCAAAAACAGAGTCACATTTCACCCCTTCATCTCTGATATGCCTCAGCTCAACTCCAAAATTATTCATTTGGCCTCTACTCTTTTACCAACTCTGAGGTGTTTGGGTGAAAAGTAAATTTGATATGGATTTGGAAAATCAAAAGCTTCTGCTAATAGAGACATGGAAACAAAGAAGAACAATTTCAAAAGCACCACTCCTCGAAGAAAAAGAAAAACCAAACCAAACAGAAATAAAAATGTTTATCTACCTCTACCAAATCAGATTTTCAGGCTTCCAAGTCAATTCAGTGAAAATTTCAGTGAAATTACCATCCATGGGACTTCCTTTTTCTCCTTTTCTGTAGGACCAGCATGAACCCTGTGTGTAGGCCACCGCTTTCTGCCTATCTTTACACCCTTTTTCCAGCTTTACCTTCACAGCATTGCACCTCTCTCTCTGTATTATCCATTGCTTCTTCAGCGATGCCACCCCTGAGATCACATCCATCTGCTCCCTGCCGCTCCTACCCTCATCCATATTTGTGTCGTGTCCAATCTCAGGCTCTCTGCTCCCGTTTTTCAGTATCTGTGACTTCCATGGTGGCAGTAAGAAATAAGCCTTCTGAAGAACAGCTGCAGAGGCAAACACATATTCATTTATTGACACATATTTTAAAATGATTGAGACCTGCCAGGCTGCACATACAGCTAATATGATTGACTGGGTGATCTATGAACGTAAGTCACCACCTGGTTCCTTGTCATGCTCAATCGTTGGGTCTACTTTTTCACCAGATTATTTGAATCAGGGTCCCTGTCTTCATGTGTGTTTTCACAGGTTTTGCCACAAGATTCTGACATAAATTGCAGTCTTGGAATCATCAGCTATTTTGCTAATAATGGAAACAATAAAGCAAAACAATTGTTTGCAGTGGACTAATCTCTTAAGGTGTAAAAGCCTGGATTGATTACTGATCTCTTGTGTATGAGGAGGAGGGAATAGTTTCCTGGACACCAAAAGTAAGAGCTGAAACTGAAAACTCCACAACACGTGCATCAAACACCAAACAGAGATGGACTTAAGTATATTAGGGTATAGGATTAGAATTCACAAGACCTTGTCAAATTGGAGAAATAATCGAAAAAATAACATTTAATTAAACAAGGGAAAATGCAAATTTTATGGTTTGTTAGGAATAACCAGGATGTTAAGTACAGAATGGGGGACATTCTGTTAAGACAGCAGTTCTGCACAACATGGGCCAGTTATGCATATCAGAATCCTAAATGTTATGATGCCATGGAAAAAAAGATACATGACACCTCAGGGTGCATACATGTGTATACAACTGCAAAAAACCATGAAATAACCTGCCACACTTCTTGGCCTCCGTGGTACTTGGCCCAGCTGTAGTACTATATGCAGTCATGAAATATCCAGATCTAGAAAGATGTGGACAAACTGGAGAGAATCTACAAGAGAAGAGTGAGAATGATAAACCTTTAGAAAACCAGAATTACAACACGGGGCGGTGGGGGGAGGTAAGGAATTAGGATTTTTTGTTCTATAGAAGAAGAGAGTGGGGAAAAATTTCACACAAAAATATATGCAATATGGAACAAAGAGGAAGGAAATGAGTTGTTATCCATGACAATCGTGGACAGGCAAAGCCAGTAGTCCATTGAAATTGCAGCAAAGGGCATTTTGGTGAGATATTGTGAAAAATCTCATGGACACATTAATAAAATACATATTACTCAGTGCTAGTGTAGGTGTCTGAACTGAACCTTCAGATGAGGCTTATTTAGTAAACCACATGTCAGACAATGCACAATGGACTATCCAGTGACAGCAGGAAAAAACTCCATGACAAAAAACCTACGGCTATTTTCTTTGGTGAAACTTCAGAAAAAGTGAAGTGTTAAGTTGTATGGAAAAAAAAAACAACTTTAAAATGGAAACACTTTGTGCAATTTCATTAGGATTTACATCCTTTAATGTGAGATAGACTTAAAATCTATTTTTAACCAAAGAATCTTATTAAAGTAAGAAGATTGCCTGGTTTACTACTTGTAGTTGTTTCAAGCAGTGGTGGCTGATGATGCTCTTTATAAACAATAAGGAATAAATTTAAACAAGCTAAAAGATGTTTAATATAAAAAACTGTAGCTTGAGAAAAAATATGTTGTTGTGGATTGCATATTTTACATGCAATTTATGCTGCAGTTTCTCTTCATTAACCACATCTCACAGATTTTTCAAAGCAACGGCATGAATATTATTAACATGTGTTAAAAATGTGTTTAAAATAATGTATAAAGCTTTGTGTTTAAAGCAAAAGTTTAGGTATAATGAACAAGGGTGTCTGTATTTTATATATTGGTTTGTAAGCATGTTGATATATAAACCAGGCTGTGTGTGCACAGACACACGCACATATATATTGTTTTAGAGTTCGTGTTTTAATTAAACTGAACTAGACCTTAACAAGAACATCCAATTCATAATTCTCTCATTCCATTCTATAGATTCTTATTAGTTAAAGCAGATATAATCCATTCTGAAATGTGACATGTAGAAATTGCTAGCATCTCCTTTTGTTGTATTTCTTTCCTTACCATTGGTTCCCTTTTACTACAGGAATCTCAGGAAAAGTCTTGTAGCCTTCAGTTTTTCTCTGCAGTACTTGCCCTTTGTATCCATCTTCCAAAATTGCTTTTGGTATCACAGTATTTATAGAAATTCTTGATAACGGCAGACACAGGACTTGAGAATTACAAAAATTAAAAAATTTTAATTTGAGCGACTGACAATACCCAATATCACTGCATGAATCTAGTTCCAGTAGCATCTCCACTTGAGTGTATCTTTTCAGGTATAACTCTTAGATACAGCACCTTCACTGCCAAAAAAATGTAAACAAAATACCAAACAAAAAATGATAGCATAATCAAACTCAAATATAATACTCTGAAGTACCATCTTTTGACATTTTGGGCATGACTCTCTGAAACACACTCAGCATTGATTAAATTTACTCCCGCTGCTGTAAATGGGAGTATTATTAGGTCAACAGAGCGCTTTCACAAATCCTATCCTACTGTCTAATGTCAAGGACTAGCCTGAACTCTTCATCAGCAGCATGCTGGGATTTGGTCTAGACTAAATTTTTCAGAGAAAGTAAAAAGTGTCTGTAGATATTTTCTATTTTTCAACGAAGAAAAAAAAAAGGGTGTTTTTTTTTCCTTTTTTTTTCTTTTTTTTTTTTTTTCTTTTGTTTTTCATCTCAATGAAAACAAAACCAAGATGCATTACTCTAAAAGGCTTCCAGAGTGCCTGGATGTTAATTCTCATACACTTCGGACACTGGAATCAAGCTATGTGACAAATTCAAATGCCCCTTTTGAAGATACTTGTGTGACTATACTATGTCTAGTTACCCAAATGGAAGTTTTATAAAGATAAATACCTATTGATGACAACTTTCATTTTGGGATAGAGATATTGATATATTACTTTACTTAAGCTTTATATATAAAGAACAGAAAGTAGAAAAAGTAGAAGGCAGCACAAGCAAGGAACAGAAATAATTTTATAAATGTATCACAAACAAACCATATTTTCCCTTGAAGAAGCAGGCTAAGTGTAATAAAAGGCACTTAAAAGACATTAAGTTCTCATTTCAAATACCAGTAAAAACCTTCTCCTCCTTCTCCACATTTTCACCAACCTGATCCTGCACCCTACCTTTCCTTTCACTGTATATTGTTTGCTGCAGCTCACACATCTCTGCGCTGACGTTTGTTACTCGTGCATACCTGTTTACTGATTTGGTAGAAGCACAGTGGCATTTCATCAGCTTTTAGTGCTGCATATTTCATCTGTTGAATGTTCATATTTCCCTTCTTTTAAGTCATCCAACCATATTTTTTGGACTTGGCTTAATAAGCTCATCTTCAGGAGACCATCTCCACGTTACCGCTTGATAGTTTGCATACAATGTATGTGAAAATAGATTAAAAACTAGCTGGAGTCAATTTTACCCGTTTTGGCACAGACAGGTTGAGAACAACATTTACTGATAGTAACTGCTTCACTGTTTGGACATAACATAGTACATAAGTTTCAGTAATTCCTTAAAGATACGTGGTGAAATCCTGATACATCTGCAAGATTTAGCGAGGGTCTATTAATAAATTACACTTCCACACATAAAATTTAAGTCTCCTCTCTTTCCTACAAAAACATTTGTGGTCTTACACCATAAAAAGGCACAGGACAACACACTAATCCATGTCATGAGTCTTATCCCGGTCCCTGTCCCAACTCACTGATAACCTGATGCAGCATTTTAAGAGCCAAAGAAGAACACAAGGAGAGCTCTGGTTTTGTCAGTGATTGTGACCAACGTGTACTAAGTGTGTGTGGCACTGAGTGCCCACAAAACTGACAGTGCTTTGTGTCACCTCTGCCCAAGATGGTTTGAGAAGATCTGTTACCCCATTATGTGCTTCGGTTAGCTCAAACAGGACACAAGAGTCACGGTACAGCTGCAGGGCATGACCCAAAGAGCATGAGAGGAACAGGACTAAAGCATCCATTAGGAAAGAAAACAACATTTCAAAATCAAAATATTTATATTCCGAGACAAAATGCTTTTGGTTTCAGGTTTTTTTCTTAAAACTTCACATTTTCTTCAGCAGAAAAAAATTGATAATCAGCTGAAATTTTGGCCTAAATATTGAAACTCAACACCACTTATTTAGGTTTGAATAATGTTCTGTTTATTGTCCCAAAAAAAGGAAAGAAGATTTCCTGCACTTCAAAACTAATGGCTATGTGTGTCTCTTAACCAGGCAAGCAGGGACCAGAGGTTAGGATTAATATAACACCATCTGTCCAAGTCTCCCCTCACTCTTTATCTAATAGAAGCATTCTTTTCTCTAACATGCCATAGAAGAGCAGTACACAAATATTGCCCCATACCTAAAAAACTATTAAAAAAGCACAGCAAAACAAACTCAAGGAGGTTTCTTACAAAATGAGGGAAAGCACCATCCTAAATGTAGGTCTTCCTCTGCAGGGGAAAGGGGGAGAAGGACTGCTTGTTTTTTAACCTTCTATTTATTTTATCGTCTTGATCTGAATTTACAAGTTCTTTCCTAAATTTTCAGCTTGTTGGATTTCCCCTTGCAGTGGGAAGGTTTGCAAGTTCAGAAACACTCTGCCTTGGAGAGTGAGGATGCCAGCGCTGACACCAGCCACCAGAAAGGGATGGTCAGTGTTGGAACCAGGGCTTTCAGAGACAGGACTCCAGAGGCTTATAACATAAAAGTTTCTCTTCTTAAAAATATTGGTAATCCCATGTTGATAAAAACTCAATCGGTAAATAAGTGATTTCAAAGCACTGCTGGCATTAGATACATGCACAACTGGAAGCACCAGTTTAAACCAGCTAGAGCTCTTTAAATTAGCAGGGTAGCACTGGAGGTGCTCCTAGCAAACCAGGCTGGGACATCAAATTGGGATATCGCAAGACTTCAGGGGAATTTGCATCTGGATTCAATTCTGAATCCAAAATTCAGATGCGTGTGCTGTGCAACCGATTATGATACATACATAACCAGATCCAACTATCTGAAAAAAAAAAAATAGCATTAGTGTCAGTTCTAAATGAGTTTCAAAGCAGCCTAGCCCACAGCCAGGCTGTAAAACATCCTGCACTTCTCCTCACTCAGTGAACCCTGCTTCATCCCAAGTAAATCACAGCACAGAATGAAAGTCCAGTCCAAATTAAAACACCAGAGATGAATGATAGCCCCCGGGCTTGTGCAGTTAGCTGACGTTCTGTAGGAATCCAAGCTCAGCTTCATCCCGTCCTACTTCAGACGTTTAACAGTGTTACCTCCATTAGATGCCTGCTAGGCTTGGCCTCCCCTGCCATGGGCTGGAAAAGGCAGACACTCCTAATGGGTGACTGGCCACGGGTGGATCCCAGGGGCTGTATCTCAATCAATTTATAATTAAGCAAGGCAGCGCCTGTTGCCTGGCTTTGAGGGCAAGGGGCATGGTACGGATCACATCTCTGTGGCTGCCTGGCCTCCCCAAGAGCACTGTGGTGTCTATGTTGTGGAAGAAACCTTGTTCCTGGCCAAAGCTGTGCCAGGGATGGTGCTAACAGTGCAGGGGATGGGTAACTGTGCACCAAGAATGCACCTGGGGAATTGGGATGAGTAGCGTAGGTGTGGGCTGGGATCTCTCTCTGCAGAAGGGTGACAGAAAGAAACCAGAGAAACCATGCCCGTAATTTGGGTGATTTACGTGATCATTTTGATGCATGATCCAAAAGCGCACTGAATTAAGCAACAATACTCTAATTAATGATAAATTTTATAGGGCAGATTATTACTTTATTATTTCCTCAAACCTGTGTTAATTCCAGTAACCCTGGCACAGTGTAAATCCATTAGCAATGCTGTCTTCTGTTCTGCATTGCCCAGGCAGCATGACTAAGTCTGGGCTTGAACAATCAGACTGGGTTGCTTTAACTGGGATCCTTCCGAGGCTTCACCCATGACATAGCTTCAGCATTAAGTATGAAGTGAGGAGTAGAAATGAAAGGATATTTATTATAAAACAAGAGCGTTTGTTAGTACCAGCTTGGACATGTGACATTTTTTGGAGAAGTGACAAGTCTTTTTATACCAAGATTACGCATTGGAGTTGCCTGCTGCCTACTGCACTACGCTTCTGCTTACTCCCTAATCATTTGTAGAAAAGACATGATCCAAGCCTCCCAAGCTTTTTTTTTAGTAACCAAATATATTTCACTGCCAAACTGGAGATGGAACCAAACCTCACATCAAGTCATAAGCACAGCGGATCATTTTGTCTTCTCTCACCTTGTTCAAGTGTCTCAGATATCTTTGTTTCTAGGCTGCAACGTTATTTACGTAGTTGCACATTTCTGCCCTTTAGATCAGGGCATGTTAATCAACCAGAAGATAGCAGCTAAAAATAGTCACTTTTCTCCCTTCTACCAGTAAGCAATCAAGTCTATGAGGTCTACATGCAACTCCAAATTCTTGAACTAAAAGTTAAGGCAGCCTTTCCCTGGGGAAAAGCTAACTTCATTTATAAAACATATTTGATTTCCTTTTTCTAATCTCTCCGTAGCCTTTTTACACTGCTGCGTGCTTTAATTTTGCTTTCAGTCAGAAGTTTAAAAACTTTAGCTTCTAATAACTGGAAAAAAATGGTTATTTAAAGATAACTGCAACTTGCTTAACATGCCAGACTATCATATGCTCGCTGCTTTGAAGCTGCAAATTAATGACGAGCAGGAACAGTGACTATCTTTCAGAGGAAACTGACCTCTTTCTAATGGCTCATCGCTAATGTCATCTGTCTGCTGCATCTCATTATGTGAATTTCACGGAGTAAGAAAGTATCTTAAGGCTGTGCACAAATAAAAAGGACCTTCTAGTATTGAGCACTTTGAAAATTTTTGATCTCTCAAAATACCTTCCTTAGATACTGGTTTCCCCTTTTGTGCATGGCACGCTGCTTATGTCATCTATTCTCTGTGACTAATTATGTTAATTTTGTGCCATAAAAGTAACTGAAGGCTGTTAAGGAATAAAAGCTTTTGAGTGGCCTTATTTCATAAACACCCCTTTTGAATAAGGCGCATTTAGTCATATTTGCAGTAACAGAAAGAGTCTTGTGCTAAAAATACAACAAAGGCTCTTGAATATGGCCATTTATTCCTACTTTATTAGGTAATTTATGAAAAGTATGAAGGGAAGCCTTTTTGTTACTATAATTTGCATAAAGCTGGTGCCCCATTAATGAGATAACTTCCTGCCTTTTGTGTACCACCAGCTGGAAATAGAAATATAGGAACTTTTCTGTCTCCCAATTACTTAACCTGCTGAGTTCAGAGTTGGAGAGTAAACAGGATTCATATCAGTCAAAGAAGTTGATTTCTGCTGCTCTATCTAAAATATTTTTATTTAATTAAGGAGCCAGTGAGTGTGAAACATTAAAAATATACTGGATGTCCATCAACTACATGGGACCAAGCCTTCAGACCTGTGCTTCAGTTTTGCACCTGTCTTTTTGTGCTGTCAGCCACAATTAGTTGTGCTACAGACTGTATCCATCACGAATCAAGGCAGACATCTAAACCCAGCATTTTGGTGCCAAAGGATGCAGATGGGTTCTAGACATCATTTTCAAAAATCACCTAGAAATTCGATTGGTATCTGGTGCCCAGACACTTTCGAAAATCCCATTAATTGCCTCTCGGGTGCCTAACTCTAGAAATTCTGACCTGGATAAAAAAGTCCCTTCCCCAGAAGGAACAACTGAGCATTTCCCAATGAGAAGAAAATCCCTCATATCTATAACACTGATGTGTATGCTGAAAGTTCAATCTACCTTCAGACTGGCTTACACGGTGCAATGGTACATGGTATTCTCCTTAAAAACAGTTATTCACAGCAGTTGTTTTTTTTTCAATCAGTTTTCTGCTTTAATAGCAGCATTTTGACTGCTGAATTAAAGGCATTGTTTATCAGTTGTGGCATCTGAGAATCATTTATACACAAGGTGATGACTTAGCCATAAAATCAGTGGACCAGCTCCCTATTTACATATTTTTACACTGTTTACTATCTCCAAATTTATTTCAAGTGACTTAATTATAATTAGGATAATGACAACTCTTTAACAGTGTGCTGAAACATACACAGGTTACAAAAAGGCTATGTATGTAATAAGATTTTAAATTTCAGATGCACAGAACTTGTGTACTTTGAGGTCAGTTTGTTGGAGCATTAAAGATTGCTCAGTGGTCAAATTGCTTGATTAGCTATACCTGCCTAATCTGTTAAATCTGAATAAAAGGCATTCTTTGTTGTGGAACAGAGCATGTGACAGGTTCATACACATCATACCCCACTGTCGCTCTTTGATTACACTTTGGGAGTTCCCTGCTTTCCCATTGTAGAAAAGCTGGTCTCATCACTGTTCAGCTCTAAAGGAGGAAAAGGCAATCAAAACCACCTTTCAGACTATAAAATGGATTCAATCCCAGTTTAAAGAGTACTTTCACACTACCCTGTATAGCTAAACAAATCACTGCAAACCCACATATCACCTCATCTAGTTAAAATATGGACATATTTAGAATAGATGCAATATAGTTGCCACTGGCACTTTAACTATGCGCTAAACCATGACTGCCGACAGGCTAAAAGTTGTCATAGTCAAGGCCCTAATTACTCTATAAATTGCAGCTAGACTGTAGGATTCATCTCCTCTTGTTTGAGGCACTGGGCTGGTGAGGAAAGTCTCCATGGGCTCCTTGCAGGGGCAGTGGAGACATGCAGACACATCTAGATTGGGATTCATGACTTGTATGGGCTGACTCATTCACAATTTAGATGTCTTGAGTACAGACTTAGGAGGTATGAGTTGAGACTCAGATTATTTTTAGCCCAGCTTGCACTTAAAATAAGAAGGTTCAAATAGTATCTGAAGGAGTATCTGAATTTGAATCTTCAAATAGTACACAATCCCCTAATTTCCTGCACATGACACTGCAATTGCTGTGTTTCTACCTGTGGCAACCAATGAAGACCACATTTTTTCCCAGTTTGTACGCACCTTTCTGCCAGATTTTTCCTTGACACACTAGTGACACTGAACATTTTGTGCAGCATGATTTGGTGCTAGAATGAGTTGCTTTACTAAAACGCTGAATGAAAAAATTATGTTTCAAGGACCTGATAAAGACTTGGGAGAAGAGGAAGAGAATTAATTCCCAGTATATGGTGTTTGCTGGACCAATATGCTTGTTGTGCAGCAACTCAGGTAGGCTGGAAGCATTTAGAGAAGTCAACAGTGTTACTTCTCTCTTCTAGGTGTGAAGTATTGACAATCAAAGAGCCCCTGCTCTGCTGCAGAGAAACCTATGGCACTGACCTCAGGTCTCAGGAGAAGGTACTGCATGTAGACTGCTGGCCAAAAAACAAGGTACAGCAGCTCCCTAAGTATCCACACCACCTAGAAGCAGCAACTGCTTCCAAACCACCTGCACACAGTAATTCGTATTGCAGGGTTACAGAAGCATTTAGGAAACACTGTCCTGCTGTTTCCTGCTTGAAAAGCAGAAATGGAGGTGGAAGCATCTTATGTGAAATGTTAGAGCATAAAGTTATGTTCTAGACTGACTATGACCTCCTTCTCGCTGCTGCCCACAGGTTGCAAATCTCAGCCAAGCACTTACCTGGGAGGTATATTTGCATGTGGCTGGCCCAGACAGGTGCCAGCTTTCCAGAGCTTTCCCCAGGTATGTTGCAATGAAAGGTCAGATGCTGGAGAGAGAAGGGGAAAAAAAAAGAAAGATATGCATCTTTATCGGCAGGAATGAAGAAATATGCCCAGAAAGACTTTGGGTGTTCAGTGTTTAAGATTCAGTGGAATATGAGTCTATATAAAACTTGAAATAAAAGAAGCCCATTGACCTATTTAATGGGACTAGTCATTAAAGCCACGAGAGCCGAGGAAAAAACAGCCTAATGAGGAATTAAAAAAAATAAAAAAGGATAAAAAAACCCCTCTCCATGCCCACTAGCCCAGGGCTAGCTTAATTAAAGTCAATGTAGAAATCTGCAAGAATAAAGAAATAAACAGTTAAATGTGTTATTTTTATCCCCATATTCCTGGCTTCTCGTTCTCCGTGATTGGTTTCATTCTCAAATAAACCAACAGCCTCTTGTTTGCTTTCTATTCTCTGCCTAATTTGGACAAACATAAACTTTGCTAGGCAAACCCAGAAAATAAGTTGTTACCCTGAATATGAAGCTCTGACGAACATTGTTTTGTGATTCTGATAATTACGAATATTTATAGTATGTGGTTTAAGAGGGCAGCACTAATTGGACAACGGTTTCTGGACTTTCTTCTCAAAGCACTTAAATGATAAATCATTCACCAAAGACGGATAATATAAATAAAGCGATAGATTGGCTTTCCCTCTCTCTTCCTTTCTCTTGATTTACAAAGCAGCTCCAACGAGCTGTCTGTGGCCAGAAAGCCAGAATTACTATGAAGTTAGAACATTGTTATGTCTGTTTACAATGATTTGGGAGACTAGAGGGGAAAAGTTTGAATCAACAAATATTTTCTACATTCCTACTGGTAACTCCAAGGCCCGTTTTCAGGGTGGTTTTTTTTCCCCCCCCTTGTCTGTAACAAGTTATGATGTGTGGATGAAGGCTTTTTCCCATGCAGTAATGACTGTATACTGAGATTTCAAGGGGCTGTTCATGACAATCCCATTTTCTGTGTAATTTCATGGTTGTCTTCTTGAATGAAGATATTGGCTGCTCTGAAGCAGGAGGTCAGATGCTCCTGCTCCCTTTCAGTATTGTTCCGGAGTATGTTTCCTTTCAGCTGATGAAAAGTAATTCATCATTTACACCCTTGAATTCTGCCAGCGTTTTTTTGAACAACTTTTCTTTCCCCGTGGTACCTTGGGCCCATGAAAGAGATAAATAGGTTCAATACGACGCCGGGCCCCGGATCCTGGGAGCAGGTTCGGCCTCGGAGGCCCTAAGCTGCCCCTTTCTCATGATGGAGTTTGTCACCTTTCTACCTCTGGAAGTCAAATCCTGTCGACTCAGCCATCTCTCAGCCTCTCTGAAGTGGCTTTGGCACCCACTGGGGCATGTGAGCTTAAAATTGATTTTTTTTCTTTTTTTTTTTTTTTTAAGATCTGTCAAGTTCCCTTAAGGGAGCGGGCTGACAGCCGGCCGGCCCCGCAGCCCCTCACAAAGCCCTCAATGTCTAACAGGCACCCGAGGAACTTCCTTCGCGGGGGCAAGGGGTCCCCAACTCCCGACGCGTTGCTGAGAAACTGGCCCTCCGCAGGAGAAACCTTCCTGCCAGCCCGCCGCCTTTCGGAAGCCTTTTAGCCTGATTTGTCCTTTTTTTTTTTTTTTAAGAAGCAGAGATGTTAAATAAAATAGTGGTGGCCAGCTTGGCTGGGGTGCTCCTCGTGAGCGGAGGTGCTCCCTGGCATGGGGCATGGCACCACACGGGCACTGCTCACCTCCGCTCGGGACACGAGGACAGTGTCCCCCACGTGCCCCGGTGATGCCCTGTGCAAATAATTCATTGCAATGCCCCATAAACCCTCAAAAATCAGCAGACAGGCAGTCACAGGCAGGAGCAGAGGATGCACCTTGCCACCACAGTACCGTCCCACAGCCTCGCAGGTGTCTCTGCGAGCATTTCAGAACCTGAGCAGGTAAATAAAATCAATTTTGAAGGATAGAGCTGTGAGGAGATTAGATCACTGGAAAGCAAAGAAAAGCTTGTTACAGGAACACCTCTCAAAGGGGCTCAGCCTAAAGCCGTAATTTCAGTGCAGTAATTCTGAACTATTCCAAGGCTTGTATTTAAGCGTTCTCAGACACAAAGAGCATTAGTAATATAACCTCTTATTTATTTTTTTGGTAACTCTCTCTTGATTGGAGTAGTCTTTTAGAAGAGCTAATAATCTTTCCACTTGATCAATTTTTGTCGACTTTTCGCTCAGCACATACTGCTTTTGGGGACGAAAATATGGAATATTCCCTGGGTTGGCTTTTTTTTTTTTTTTAAATACAGTATAGTTCCCTCCTCCCTTTGCTGCAAGTGGTTTTTTTTTTTAACAAAAATATCCTGTGCAGCAACATTATCAATACACATTCACGGTGAGCAAAAGGATTGGTTAATTTGCTGCTGTAGTGACAGCAGGGGGAGCAAAAATCACTGCATCATGGGGGAATTCATAATACTGGCTATTAAAAAAACACTTCTGAAAAGAAATAGACATTCTGAAGAAAACAATTCTTGTGCGCATTTATTATTGCCAGCCAAGCCAAAGCTGTAGGTTAGCCCAAACTTTGCTATGCAAACCATTAGCAGAGGCAAACAGCAGCTAGGAGAAATTAAAGCATGAAACAAAAGTCATGAGAGAGCTGAGTTCCTTTTAACTCTTGAGGGAAGTGCTGGAACCCCCTCTGGAAGCAAAAAGGGACAATGAAGATTTGCAGCTTGTCATAACTAATATCTTTTTTTTTTTTAATTGGCTGTATGCTGTGCTGCAGGGAAAGGCACTGCAGCCCAACCTGTGCCAGGAGGCACCACTGGAGCCAGACCTCTTAGTGCTTTGCCTCTGATGACTTAGGGTTAGTAAGGGCACTGGTGGTGGCACAGCCTTGGCCCAATTAGAGTCCCAGGAGCAAACAATACAAGGCTCAACCAGTTACGAGATTAACGAAGTTACCTCAGATACTTGAGATACATCCACACTTGCTGTACACACCCTTCTGCTCATGCTTTCCCTTTGGAGTTATGGACTACCCTATAGGGTTTTGTGGGTATGGGCCATAATGAATACTATCAATAGGTCTGGCTTCCTTTAAAGTTTGATTGACTTTTTGAAATTAGATGGATTTCTTGCATCCCATATTGCCAATCAGGTAACATTAAATTATTATGAAATGAATATTGAGATATCTGTCATGTTTGTCAGTTCTTCAGGTGAGGATACACATGTTTCAATATAAAGCAAAATACGCCTCCTTTGTTCAACAGCTCACCATCTGCCCCTCCATCCATCCATCTGCCTCTGTGTATTCACACGCAAAAATAAAACCTGCTAAACAAATCCGTTATGTCTTTTTCCACACTATCATGATTTGTGGATCTATTTTTTCTTTCAATTTTCTGCAATGTCTTCACAGGATATTATTATCATCTCAAATATTTTTTCTGCAGTTAGCGTTCAGTATTTCCTTTTTGCTTTTCTAATTAGCCTTTCAGTTTGCTTCTGCTTATTTTATATAGCCTTTCAACTGCTCCACCTTACCAGATTTTGTATGTTTTTTTCAACACCTTGTGCTTATTGCTTATCTTACTCTTTACTATACAACCCTGCTTAGCCACATTGGGCATTGTTACCTTTATCCTTCTTTAGACTTAAACCAGGATGAATTTCAAATGTCCTCCAACTGTTTCTGAAATATATTCCAATTTTCTTCAGTAGATTTACCATACATTATAATAAAATCCTGATAAAAATTCCTCAGCACACTTTGCATTCCCTCAAAGTCAGCCTGCCATAAGACTTGCATTGCTTTTTACTCCTCAACAAATATTATAAATCAAATGATGTTGAGATCACTGGATCTTTCATACCTCTCCAGTTCAACACCCTTTATTATCCTTAGCTCAAATCCGTGAATTAATTCAAATAGTTTCTGAAAGACAATTCAATAAAGTGCACAAGAAACTAGAGGCAATCCTACGTTAGCTTTAGAGATGTGAGTATTCTCTCCCTAGTTTTACCTTATTGCAGTCAATAACAGAGTAATTAAAAGCAATCTTTATCAAAGTCCTGGTGCTCCTGAAGGCCTCTCTCCTCTGTAAGCAAAGACCTAAAAGTTCAAAGAATCATTCAGAAAACCACCTGACTACCTTTATTGTGCTTCACTTTTATCAGAATTGACATTGCTATGTCAGCCAACATACTTGGAGCATTTCTCTCTGAAGACACTCATCTCCCAGGAATACTGATACGGCTCCTCCTCTGTCTACCCTCTCTCTCCACAAACCCCAGACTAGTATCTCAAAACTTCAATTTCTTGCCTCAACCATATCTGTGTTATTCCAATAATATCAGGCTTATCCTTGATACTCATAGTTATCATTGATAAGTCTTTGATGTAATAAATCCTTGATATAGTATCATACTTATCCTTGCTATAAGATATAATCAAAAATGAAAGCAGAAACTTAAGATACAGAGTAAAATATATTACTTGCCAATTTTCCACAGTAACTTTTCATCATTACTCCAAAATTACTTTTTAATGCAAAGAGTAGTTCCAATCACATAGAGGCCCACATGATTCAGATACTATCATAATCACAATTAGATTACATTACTGCAATCAGGAATGGAGATCATTAAGAGAAAGAATATAAATTGCTTTAGTTTTACAAGTACTGAGCTAGCAAAATTATAATTAATCTCCATTTATAATCTTTTCTTTCATAGAACTGCAAAGCATGCTACTTTTTTTAGGCCATCAATACAAATTAGAACTAAGTAATAAAGCCCTAACTACTACTACTGTGCAGTTCTCAATCGTAGAAACTTTCACATTACGTACAGAAGGCTTCTCATGCAAACAGTGCCCTCAGCATAGAGGGTTTTTTCAGTGCAATAAGTCCAGCAATTTCTATAGTGAGTTTGCTGTTTATAACACAAAATGCAATCAAAACTGTCTATCCCTCTTCCAAACAATGGATATGAAGTCTGCTTCTGAAATTGGATGATACGTTTTCTGAGAGATGAGACAATAATGACTTAGCAGCAGAGGCAAAAAACGTACAAATACCAGATTTCACAAGTTTTCAGAAATTCCACTAAAAAAACAAATATGCAATGCTGTCAGGAGTTGTGATGGCAGACAAGGCCTCATCTAACTCCAGTACGTACTGCCACATTGGATATACACAGCTCTGAGAGAAATTTTTAACATTGTCACGTATGCTTTTCCTCATTTTAATTATCCATTTTGAGAAACAAGAATATTGAAACCAGTGGCAGTCTCAGCCACGTATTAAATATTCTTCTAGACCCGCACCATACTTCCCTGACCAATAAAAAAGAAATTATACGGAAGAAAAAGGGAAAAAGGAAAACCAAGTGTGGCCCCTTTTTAAATGCATAAGTGACTTTATTTCTTGGTTATACCAGGACAGAGCAAAGCAACGAAGCAGAAAGTAACTGTTGGAGATTTGCTGCTTTAGAGAATAAATGACTACGCCAGGACAGAACCTGCTTAGTTCTGGCTATACGGCAAAGGAACAAGTTTTAAATCCAAGTGAAATAAATCTGCAAGAATGCTATGGATTCCTGCGGTTAAGTTCTCGCTTCGCAGTCCCCTCTACATAGGCAGTAACTGTAGGAGAAACCCCAAAATGAAGAGTTTGCATAAGACCTCCTCACAGTAGGGACATTTCTACAACTGGAAATGTGGGAACCAACCTGTAATCATGTCCAAATATGTTCTTCCTTGATCTGCTGCAAATAAACACTGCATCTAGGAAGACTAGGAGAAGCCACGCAGAAAATCAGCGATTGAAGTCCACTTTCCACAGAGAAATGGACACTGGAATGCTTTGGGTCCCGCCAAAGCTGACACTGGGCAGTTTATGTATTACTTCAAACACTCGTCCTCATAACAGCAGCTTATTCAAATCTAATCTGAATCCACTAGTACTTTCATTCCGTACACCCTATACTCAGCACCAAATGTTTTATTAAGTATATCCTATCCGCTCCACTGCTTCCTTAGACAACAGAGCACTTAGTTTGAACTGGTTTTACTCAAACCCCTTATCTTCTGGAGTCTGCCCGACTTGCTCTTACTCAACATCACCAAGAATTACTGAATGCAGCCTCTTAAAGTGTTAATACAAGCATCAACTATAATATAAAAATACATTTTCAGGCTTCCTTACCATTTTCTGCAGTTCTTCATGACAGTAAGCAATATACATACTGTCTCATTTATGTAATGATTTTCTCTCGTGCAGGTAATTATGAGCCATTCTGTGTGACAAGTAGCAGGCACAGACACACTCCTGGGACCAATGTGACTTTTACCCCATTGGCAGCAGAAAGAGGTGCATGATGCCTATCCCTAGAGCTGACTGTCACTAGGTCATCAGCTTCTCACAGCTAACTTGTTTTCCTCCCACAAAGGAGCACTGAAGTTCAGTGGTGCTTTCAGGCTTAAGTATGTCTGAACAAAAGAAGTTTTGGATGACAATCTTGGAAGTAGGCCTTTAAAATCTTTGTACACTCTATTTCAGATATGCAAATGCTCTTTTGGATATGGCTCTTGATCAAGTTTTCATGAACATCCACATTCCTATGCTGAAAAGCGTGTGAAATCAGTCATCTACCAGACTCAAGCAGAAATTGTTTGATTTCTGTTTCCTTGTCTGCCTTTTCTATATGCCTGAAATTGTCTTTATCATCTCTGTCTATGCACTATTTATATTAAAATGTTTTTCTTATCTCCTGTAACCAATTCAGTTTGGGTCAACATTAAAACCATGCCACTCACTTCAAAGAGTTCCAAAATAATGCAAGGGAAATCTAAGGAGAAAACTATGAACATTAGGTAGCATCCAGGAACGAGTGTAAAATCAACATATTTGCTATTTTTTAGTTAAAAAGTTAAGAGTATGCAGTAGTTTACATAGCGTAATTAAATGAACAAACAATATTTAACCTACTAAAATGTTACAGATCCGGAACTGGCAAAACTCTTGATGAACAATAAAAATGTAATTCACATGCTTCTGTTAAAGTGGATGAGGGGGCTACATATGTTAGGGGTTTTTCTGCTTTTGGTTTGTGGGTTGTTTTTTTTTAAAACCTGCTAGCAAAAGAACACGATCTTAGTGATATGTCAGAGATAAAGTTGAAACACCAGAATGCCCATGGCAAATTCAGGGAACAAAGACTCACTCATACAGAATAAGAATGAGCGGTTGTGTACGGCATAGTATTAACTCAAGGTGTTTTTGAAAAGCACAAGTGCTGAACATCAGCTGCATACAGGCAGACATATACATCTATTTTCTGACACCTACAAGTTTTCTCCCTGGTACAGTGGAAAAGGAGCTTTTGAGCTACTACAATGATGGACACGTTGCTGGAAACCAGATAAAGCGAATAATGTGGCAGTGTTATCCTGTGTATAACAAGGCAAGAGCTTCTGATGTGAGGAGTAGGACTCTTTCTTGAACACTGAGAAGGAAGGAGAGCTTTCCAGCTGCAGCACTGACTCGTGTAGGCTAGACAGATGAACCAAGTAGCCAAATGATTTTCGGGTATGATGCCACAGTGAAATAAATCTCCGTTCCCAAGGAAATCATTAAAGAAACAGGCATGAAATCAATGTGGTACTCACTAGTATTATTTCCACTGTTCTCTTTCACAGAAAAGTGAAAACATTTGGGAGGGGTTATTGTTTGCTTTTGTGCATGTGCTTTTTAAGATAGGTCCAGTTACTCTTGGATCTGGTGCAGCACAGACCATCGGGAAGCTCTGTGAGGACAGCACAGAGAGCGCTCCAGCACCTTGCTGCAGAGAGGGAAAAAACAATACTGTGATGTTTCAGTGAGTAGTGCCTACAGCATTAGCTCCACTAATCCTCTCCCTAAGTCAGACTTATCTTGTGATGGACAAATTATCCAGCTTAGTAAGGTATCTAGAATGGTGATAGCATCTCAGCTGTTCTGTTCCCTCAGTTTTTGCTACACAGGGTGGAGGTCTCACAATCCTCACTCTCTGCCCCTGGGAAAAAAACAGGATGTCCTTTCCCAGTGCTGATAAGGAAAAATTGAACCATTTCCTCAAGAAGTTAGTAATTCGTACAAGTGGCAAAGGAGGTTTGAATGGGCATGATCTGCATGATCTACAAATAAAAGTATTCCAGGCACATAAACCAAATGTGTGCTATGTATTCTCATTCCCAAAACCACTTCTATCCCACAACAAAAGCCAATAAGAGAAGCCAATGTAGGACTGAGATGAGTGACTAAATAGCATATCTTGATTTCCCAGTTCCTGAAGAGTATGCTTCATCAGTTATCACACGGAACTTCTCAACTTCGAAATGTTTCATAAACATTAAGATGTAAACCATTAGGAAACTAGTATGGCAAACACCACTCTTAACAGTACCACAGAGGCCATGCTCATAAAAGTGCTAGCATCCTGAATACTCTCTGCACAGTTATCATTTGCTGTCTTATTTTTAATTAATAAAAGTTATAAAGGATTGAAAATATTTTTAGTAACGTGGATATAAACAGAGAAATAAAAATAACTACTTTGGTAGGAAAACATGGGAAGAGCCATGAGAAATGAAGAAATGGGAGACGCCTTCTGCATGCAGTTTATGATTTTATCAAAGAGAAACTTGGGTGTAACTCAATCAGTCCACAGGTATTTACAAGAGTAATAGGATATTCATAATTGATGCTTCAGTAGCCAAGAAAGGTAAGACAAAAACCACTGGACAGAAGTTCAAGACAGCCTTATGTGAATAAGGTAAAAATGCGTGTGTTTTTCAAGAGTCAAAGTAACAAAGTCTTGTAACAGCTTACCAGAGCCATGGGTTCTCCATCAACACATGTTCAAATTAAAGTAAGTTATGTTTCTAAAAGTTATACTCTTTTTTGAGTGGGAATTAATTTAGGGAGCCCTACAGTCTGTACTGTATAGGTCAAACTATATCACTGCAATGGTTCCTTCTGACCTTATGAATTATAAATGGTTTAGTGACCAAAACACTATCTTAAAAAATTAAAAATACTCTCTCCAAAAGCATAGATTTCAATACCAGAAGGGTTCAGTCAGTTCTTTATCATTCAGATGTAGATAAATTGAGTCCTTGCACTTTTCTCTCTATCTCTTTCTCGTAAAATCTAAGTCCTGTCTGTTCTACATAGATATTCATGACATTTTCTCACAAGAGCTGTGATTTACTCCAATGTCTTCAGCCAAAAATATTTCTTCTCCCCTCTGTTCTGTGTTATGTGCTTGACTAAAATTAAGTGGAAATAAGTAGGATGGTAGTGGGAAAATAAAAACAGCAACAGAAAGACCGATACCACCAAATAAATACAATTTTTTATCTATTTTTTAAGAATTTAAATTAACATTGTTTTGTTAAAATCTTGAAAATGTAAAAATCTGAAATATGTACTATACTAATAAGAGAATATTTTTCATCAGGAAAAAAATTACAACAATATTTTAAAACTGATTATTTCAGGAAAACCATGTGAAAAGCCAAAAGAAATTAAGGAATGGGAATCATACCTTCAAAGGAACATTTTCTGAACTCAGAATTCATGAAGTCCATGGTATGTGAATTCACCAAAGATGACCTAACCTATAACAGGAGAAAAGCAATATATTGAACCTGCTATGTACACAGTGTATATCACTAGGTATTTTGGATCCTTATCCTTCATAAGTTATAAAAAAATATCTTTTATTAAAAATAAAATATATTATCACTCTTTAAGAAAATTATTTGGATTCTTTTTCTTTTCTTTAAGATTATATCATATACTAGTGAATAATACAACTCAAGAGAAGCTATGTCCCAAAGTAACATGACATTTGAAAGAGAAAGTGTAGGTGTGTGTTTGCCAGGGGGAAAAAATATTGCAGTGTCAAGGTTTCTGTCAGGGATGGGAAGAGACTAATACCAAAGAAACTGAAAATGTTTTTTTGGTTTATTGATCCTGAAGGCAAAATTTAGTAATTTTTAAGAATGAAAAATGTGTTACTTTTTGTATAAATTCACTGCATAAAAAATTTTGACATTTTAGAAATGAAACACTATAAATTAATAGAAGCAATTAGCTGAAAATCAATTCAATTGTCCTCCAGGTCTAGGGCTAAGTTACAGGTCAGCAATGTAGTCATGTAAATAAAGTTTTAAATACCCAATAAAAACAGCCTTTCCAGAAAACAGAGTAGAAAAGCCTTATTTATGCCTTAATTAAAATCTGATAATGCAGAAAAAAAAAATTCAATTTGGCACAATGACCTGAAAATTGCTCCTGTCTCCATGAAGAAGATCTATTGTGTCCCACGAGAACATCTGAGGATGGGGCAGCTGAGATTTCTTCTTCCTGCTGTGGGGTACCCCAGTGTATGCAGGGGTTGTCTAGCGGTTAGTGGATTCCTTGGGAGCTGAAATGGTAAGAATCACTGCTAGTTGCCCTCTTCCAGGTTGTCCTACACAGTCCTCACCCTGAGCACAGCCTTCCCAGTCTTTCTTGCTAAACAAGCCTTCTAAAATATTCTCCTTCGAAAGCCACCAAAGTTTTCTTGCAGCAGACTTTCGGCAGCTGAAATTCCCATCAGGGTCAGTTTTGCCCGTAACTTTTCACATAAGAATTATTTATGGATTGTTTAGGAAGTATTATGGGGGCTGGTATCCTGTAAGTAAGAGATTTGTATTCTGGAAATGTTTGGTATCTCTTGGTAGTAAATACGTCAAAGTGGACTGGAGAGTATCTGGGACCTTCGTGTGATTAGATAGGACTTTCCCCTTCATAAAGTAGCCTTGTAAACTAAAGATAATTGGGAATCTATTGCAGTAGTTTGGGTGAAATTATTTCAAAGGACTTTCAGTTGTCTGTGAAACTCGCTATAGCTCATTTGCAGTGTTTGCAGAAATGTTTTACCTTACAGAATGCTTTCTTTTTTAAGTGAAATTTATTACCTTTATTATCTGTACACTGTCAGCTCCATGCCACCCGTAGCAGGATTATTTCCACCTTTGGCAATGTATAGTCCCAGAGTAATTTTTAATGGTTAATATATTCACATGATAATATGTACAGCTGAATATTTAAACTCCTTTAAAGTTAGAACTGAAAGTAGAACTGAAGAGGAAATACAGCAAGGCCTGGAAAGTAGCACGATTTGACTTGGCATGCCAACATATAAACATACAAAAACTTTTTTCAGTAAAAAATAAAGGAAACAATGATTGTGGGAAACAAAATGTGTATTTTTAAACCCTAGTCCTTCATAAGAATGCCATAGTTTTAAATAAAAGCTATTTCACCTTTTTATATAGGAAGAGGAAAGCAGATACGTGACGTATCCTTCCAAAGTCTCCAAATCCCAAGTTTTTAACTTCACTCTTTCTGTATATTTTCCCTGAGTGAAGCACAAATAAATAGATAGATAAATAGTTAGATGGATACGTACATAGACAGACTGATAAAGGGGTTCATTACTTGATTCAAAGCACTTCATTACTTCATTCTTCCTACATTAAATAATATTCACCAAGAAGGAGAACTTTCCAGGTCTCTCTTCTAGGCTTTTTCACACACTATTACTCCCATTTAGAACTTGCCTGCTGTAGCTAGATCATCATTAACACATAGGGGACAGAGCACTATATATAAGAAGGATAGTTAGGAAGCTTGCAGGGATGGGGAGAGCAACGTTTGCTGAACAAGAAGTTGAAAATCTGTCCTGCAAAAGTCTCAACTAGAAAAATGACACTTGCTCAGGCTCCTGATATCCTAAATTAGCAAAGGCCTTTCAAAGTCTAAGGAATTAGGAATCTGGAAACGTACCGACCCGAAAAGACCTCTTTCTTCTACTATGAATGTCCTATCACCATCTCAGGAAAAGTAATCACCCACACTCCCCCCATGCTCCATTCAAGTATATGAAGTGGAATAAATATATAGGTTGGGATAGGCTTAAATTAAGAAGAGCTGAAAAATATAGACCAAGATGACAGGATTTTCTCCATCTGCTTTTTGACATTTTCAAAACGCATTATCTTAGTCATGAATTCCTGCTCCTCTACTATCACGACAAAGTTCAACTTTGACTCATACTTGGTATTTTATTACCATGAAAGGGCTACAGACTGGGAGGGCTGGATGGGATATTTATCATTGGTCAACTAACTGCATCTCAAAAAACTGCTAATTTTGATCAAAGAAGTACCATGTGATAAGGGTCCTGACCAGAGGCCTTCTTCTTTACACGTACCACCCTATGTCTTTGTGGGACTTCCCAGCCCAAGTCAGCAATCCTCTAGTCTGGATGGTTTGAAATAGCAAACTTGGGCACTGAATTCACTTCTCACAGGAGACACAGGTGATAAAGTAGCCACCGACACTTGTGATGATGAATCACTAAAGTGATTCTTGTTTCTTTAAAAAGCGGGCATTTTATTGGGTAATATTGTGCAAGGTAAACAGTGCTAAAATGCACAGATAAGGTCAGTTCAGGAAACAACACATGCAAGCAGATCGTAGGAAAAATGGCAGTTGGGCTTGCTGCATGGTGTTGCAAGCTACATTACACAATGTACGTGTTTGCTTCATTAATGGCAACTCAAATCAAGGCTTCAGAAGTTCCAGTTGTTCTGATAAAAACCAGGCTGTATCAGGTTAACGTATTTCAGATTTACAAATAATACGACAGCAAAGGGAAAATAACATACTTTGTCCCTGCTTTTACTGTATATCATTTAATATGGATTTTTTTGCCTAGAATTTCACAGATATTAACCAGAAAAACATCTTTCCAACATTACCTGGGTAATCCATTTCTACACTGATCCACTGTACCTCACTGAAATGCCTAAAGATACTGAAAGTTATTTGTTTAGATGCTAGAAAAATAGTTGTGCCAATAAACACTGGCTTTCGGCTTAGACTAATGAACATAGACTAATATCAGTGTAACTTGTAACCTACAGCTCGCTGAAGATGAACCTAAGCTTCTAGCAACTGGGTTAGTTAAGTGTAATGTTCCACTCTGCCATCTTTGGCTGCAATTTTCTGCAGTTCAGTATAAAAAATTCACTGATAAGTACCTTTAGCTAAATTTCATAGGTAATTTTATGTATATATACAAAATATCGTCTATCTATCTACCTATCTGTGAGCCGTAACCCAGTTCCTGGTTCCCACTGAAACTAGCTTTCTTGTGGAACAACTAGTTTTCAACCAGTCAAGGCAAAAGTGAAAAGGGCAGCAAAGGAAACACATACTTACAGCTATTAAAAAGACAGCAACAGTACAGTAATTGAAGTCTCTTAGGAATATGCACATGCTTAGAAATGGCTTTTTTTTCCTTTCTTTCTTTTCTTTTCAGGTTGAAGCCCAGCAAACATGCACTGGCTAGACAAGATGCCACTGAGGGAGGAAAGCTAGGTTATGCTCCTTTGATGCTATTGTACAGTTCTCAAAATTGGACTCCAAAAACATTTTAGCTCTCAAATTTTCAAGATTAATCGATATTTACTGTAACCAGTTCCCAATGAGAGGTAATCTCTTAAGGTATAGGTGAGAATGTGCTTTTGCAAGATCTCTTGGGGCTTTGTTCAGATCCTGAATAAGATGAGAGATAAACCTGAACTTTGTGTATCTCTACAAGGAGGAAGAAATCTTACTTTTTAGAAATCTTGCTTTTTAGAGCCTCTGCTTTCACTCTGAATGAAAAAGAAATGAGAGAGGCTGACAAGGAAGGAAGCTGTTTCACCAAGAAATATGTGGTAGCAGTCTTCAAAAAAGGTGAAAGGTATCTGTGATGTTAATGGAGTGAGTTCTGGATACTAAGAGAATAAGAGGAAACTAAACCATAGAGAAAAAAAATAGGTAAGGAGTGGAAGAAAACTTCTGGATTGTCAGGATAGCTACCAACTGAAATAATATGCTGAGGAAGTTTGGAAACCTCTAGTACTGCAGGCATTTAAAAAGAATTAAACAAACATCTGTCAAGATTGACATAGGTATTGTTGATCTTACCTTGAGGCAGGGAGGCATTAGGTGACCTCTCCAGGCTCTTTCTCCCTATCTTCTGATTCATGTCTGTCTTTTCCACCACCCTTGATGTCTTTACTTATGCTACCAGATAGGAATGTTCACTAATCAATTCTATCCCTACAGTTAATGCTTTTTCTTTATACAGACAGTTGGCTTGAGGAATCAGTTTCAGCCATAATCAAAACAAATTCTTAATAAAAACACTCAACATATGTGAATCACTCCTCACTTCCTACTACAAAGTTGGGGTGTAGCATAGACTGGAGCTACAAAGATGACTTTGGAATAAAAACACCCAACCCGTAGCATAACTTCCAGTACCATTTATGAAACCACTTCTGTCTTTCAAGATATCTTTACATCATTTCAAAAGAAACAGGTATAGGTGCTCTCAATCTAAAGATATCAAGTTTCTTACACATTATTGTGTCATCAAAAATGAAAGAGTCACTAAATAGTTCTTAGCAATGTTTATACTGTACCAGGGGCATACTGGTGCCATATATAATATTTTTCAGTGTTTTCTTCAAGGTTTGAATAACAGTCTTTCTTCAGGTGGATAAGATATTCTTTACTAGACATTCATGAAACTAAAAATAGGTTTATTATATTATGGAGAAAGGCCTTAGAAAGTTCAATTTTCATTTGGAAAAGCCAAGAGACCTGGAAAAATATTTTTATAGATCATATAACATTAATTTAAATTAAGTCATTTGCCTCAAGAAAGAATGTACCTGTCTAAATGGGGTTCAGGAGTTCTTAGATAAATATGAAGGATCAGTTCATTTTTTTGCTTGCATTTTTATTTATTTTCTCTCATTTTGGAAAGCATTTCTATTTCCCTGCTGGGCTCAAACAACACATGAAGGATTTGTTTCCTCTACCATCCAATGTCTACACAGAGGGAAGAACAGAAATGTTATCAGTATTTGCTTTTATCTTGCTGCCCTTTTTGTTCTAGACACATTTTTGCCAAGTTAATAACTCAATAATGGTAACTGGTAACTCAATAATAATTACATTTGATAGTGTATTACATAGTAGGTTTTCATTTGTCAATCTTAAAACACTTCTCCAAGGAAGCTAAGTATTGGACCGTGTGATCATACCAAGATACAGATTCATGATGTAACTTGTTCAAGGGCAGACAGCAGGCTCGTGTCACCAATGGGAGTATATCTGACATTACCATGATCTTTCATGCAGTGTGCCATTCCCAGGCCTTTTTGTTTCATCATACAAGCATCAATGTTGTACAATTTGGATATATCATTCCTATTTATTCATTTTTTCAGAATAAAAATAGCCAGCCGATATCAGTTATTAGTAATTTATGATATTAGTAACTTATTAGCAATTGTATTAGCAAAGATATTAGCAATGTATGATCTGGATTAACTTTCTACAATGACAGAAAATGAAAATCAGAGTAGGTCACAAGGATCACTTTTAATATAGACAAATTCCAACTATGTTGTGTGTAACAGAATTGTTAGGGTTGGAAGGGCCCTCTGGAGATCATCTAGTCCAAGCCCCTACCAAAGCAGGATCACCTAAAGCACATTGCACAGGATTGTGTCCAGGCGGGTTTTGAATATTTCCAGAGAAGAAGACTCCACAACCTCCCTGGGCAGCCTGTTCCAGGGCTCTGTCACCCTCAAAGTAAAGAAATTTTTCCCCATATTCAGATGGAACTTCCCATGTTTCAGTTTGTGCCCATTGCCCCTTACCCAATCACTGGGCACCACTGCAAAAAGTCTGATCCCATCCTCTTGACACCCACCCCTAAGGTATTTGTAAGTACTGATAAGACCCCCTCTCAGTCTTCTCCAGGCTAAAAAATCCCAGCTCTCTAAGCCTTTCCTCATAAAAGAGTTGCTCCAGTCCTCTAATCATCTTCATAAACCTCCACTGGACTCTCTCCAGTAGTTCCTTGTCTTTCTTGAACTGGGGAGCCCAGAACTGCATACAGCTACTCCAGCTGTGGCCTCACTAGGGCAGTGTAGAGGGGGAGGATAACTTCCCTTGACCTGCTGGTCACACTCTTCCTAACGCACCCCAGGATACCATTGGCCTTCTTGGTCACAGGGGCACACTGCCGGCTCATGGGGAACTTGTCCACCAGAACTCCCAGGTCTTTCTCCACAGAGCTGCTTTCCAGCAGGTCATCCCCCAACCCGTACTGGTGCGTGGGGTTATTCCTCCCAAGGTGCAGGACCCTCCACTTGCCTTTGTTGAACTTCATGAGGTTCCTCTCCACCCAGCTCTCCAGCCTGTCCAGGTCTCCCTGAATGGCAGCACAGCCTTCCGGTGTATCGGCCACTCCTACCAGTTTTGTGTCATCAGCAAACTTGCCGAGGGTACACTCTGTCCTTTCATCCAGGTCACTGATGAATAAGTTGAACAAAAGTATCCTTATTACATATATCCTTACTAGAGGTTATTTAAATGCAAAATACCAACCTACTTAGTAGTAGGTTGCTACACTACTACTCACTGGGTAGGAAGCCTATGTAAAGGACACGTGGATATTTTACTTCCTATATTTTACACCAAATTAACTGCCTTTTTGCCTGAGTAATAATAGGCTGCTGTAACAGTAATAATGAATTCAAATATCAAACTGGTTTGAAAGACATGCTCATACACACCATTTCATAATACTGTACTCAAAAAATGCATACCATTGTAAAAAAATTTGAAAGTAATTGTATAGCCCCATAACACAAGTTTTGCACTAAGACATAAAGTAAAGATATGCCAAATTCAGGAGATTATATCTGGACAGCATTTAAATCAAAGCAAAAGGACTCCTATTAACTTTCATGGGACACAGAACTTACTCAAATCTATAAATTAGTTCAAAGGAATTAATTGACTGTCTTCTATTTATACCAAATTTTACTTTACTCTGTAAACTTTAAGAAAAAGTATCTAATTTCATAAAAATATTCTAGCAATTTGATCCTTCATAATATTAGCATACTTTTAAAATGCAAAATCAGAGTTAAATGTTTTAAAAGCCAGCTCTTTAGTGCTTCTCTTCAAATAAAATCACTGGTTTAGTTGCTGAACTAGAGTTTAGAATCAAATTTTGTAAAATATTGCACAAAAGAAAAAATAGTTAGTTAATGAATGGGTCTATATAATTTTCTGTAAAATATTAGCATTTCAGGCAGCATCCAAACGTGTGCTTGCTTTGTAGAGCAGATATGTTGCAGAGATATTCACTGCTACTTAAGTAATCTCATATTCAAACTACAACACAAGACAGTGTTTAATGTTCCAGAGCTTCAAATGATGGAAGAGAGGGGTCTTGAACCAGATGTGCTGACTGGAAAATAGCATCAAATGAGTTGTGAGAAATCCAGTGCAGACTATTTCAACTGCATCTCAAAGGACTTACTTTAAAAATTAGCTCAAATACAAGCAACGTTACAGACAGGAAAAACTATCTATACTTGAATGCTGATTCTGTAATTCAATGTACATTTTAAATGTGAGAACTGGGTAGTTACTTGCTCCAAAGGATTGATGTAAAGGATTTAAAGTCTGAGATTGCTGGCAGGATGGATCATGCAGGTGAAGGGACTGAATCTTGGTGTCCACCCTGGCGTGGCAGATCCCCATTTGGTGTGTCTCACTGGGGTGTCATGGGATCTAATGAGTTGTGGTAGACAATGTCACGGCCCTGCAGCTCCAGCACACACATTTGCTCCCTACTTATATGGCTCCTGGTACAATTGCTGTAAAACACATTTTTTTTTAATTGTTTTGATTTTGCATCTGTCACACACACATTATCTATCAGTTACCATTGGTTTATGTGACTGGCTTTATGTTTTCCTATGTGGGCCAAATTCTATCTCATCACAACTGTTTCAATTAGATCATATTTTTGGAAACCACGTTTATTAGTATCAAGCATACTAGTATAGCCATAGAAGTACCTCCGAAACCAG
Organism: Nyctibius grandis; assembly: GCF_013368605.1. Classification (NCBI taxonomy): domain Eukaryota; kingdom Metazoa; phylum Chordata; class Aves; order Nyctibiiformes; family Nyctibiidae; genus Nyctibius; species Nyctibius grandis. The sequence goes on from NC_090666.1 coordinate 40,587,603, forward strand.
CACTGACCTGAATAGTTTGTGCGAAGAGGAAATTAAAGCGAAAGCTCCAGATCCAAGTTTGGGTCAGAAGTTCGTAGTTGCCTCATCCTGGTAAATCCGCAGCATCCTTCAGGAATGAAAGAGATCACTTGAGTACAAGTCATAAACATGAGCTGCCCCGTTGGAATTCTGTGCTAGACAACCGAAATATTAGGGACTCAGAGAAAGGATGGGGTTTAGAAAGAAGACAGTAGACTAGGAAGCAAGATCCCTGTGAAAAAGCGTGTTTTATATTATAGCATGGGCTTTACTGTATCTTTGGAGGCCTTCCCTTGTTATCACAGAAACTGCTGGGTGGTCAAGGACATTCAGTCTAACAGGAACTCAGGCTAACCCGTAACTAATCAGAGAGCAAGGAATCAGAGCTGTTCCAGAAGTTACTGCATGTGGGTTCATGTAAACATAGACATAACCTAGAGAAGAACAATGTCTCACCAAAGTGTGCCTGTACATTGCTCATAGATCTTCCTTCCCAGGCACAACACTTACGGTAAGAGCTGTACGCTGGGTATGACACTGCTTACTGCTCCGTAGTCTGAAACAACACATCCACTGAAGAAAAATCATACACATGGGATGTGTGTGCGTGTATAAACACGCACTCGATGTTTTTCTCAATTCTCATCACATGTTTCATTCAATAGACTTATTAATCAACCATAAGAAATGAGTTAAGATGTTGAAACAGTCATGGCCTTTGTTCTGTGTCAGTTTTGTTGGCTTAGCTGACATATAGCTACAAGGCATGACGGATCAAAGTAATTAAAGTTCCAATCATTTACCTTTCTATGTTCAGTGTCAAGACAGCTAGCCTTCACCCTCTGTTCAGAGCATTTTCATATTTTTTTAACATGTTATAGCTGTGCCATTTGCCTTGCTGTACTTAAGAATTTGACAGCATTTCCATTATAAAGTTTGTATACGAAGGCTTGAGATTCCCTCTGGATTCCAGCTTTGCACATAAAATCGCAGGCCACAGGCAATCCAAAACCAAGCAGCTAGGGTTTTTTATTTTCTTTTCTTTGTTTATTTACTTTAAGGTAATTTAGTCCGGTTTTGTCCATCAGAGAACAAAAAGTTGCTAGTTCTGTTTCACTTAGTTTCAAGGTACATTTTTTGTGTTCTGTGAAACTTAAATGAAACTTATTTTGTTCTTGTCATGAAATATGATAGGCAGGTTAGTCCTAATCTTTACTCCTCCATCATACACATTATTTATAAGCAAGAGCATGAAAACATTTGGCCTAACAAAAAACTTTGGGATATGTAGCAGGGAGTGATTTCTGGATATTTCAAGAACAGGAGATTGGTTTCTATTTGAATCCAAGCATGAATTCAAAAAGTAAGTGCTACTTTTCCCAGAATAAAGGGGAAAAAAATGCATTCTTATAAAGTCAAACAGATAATTTGAATCTTGGGAGCAGTATCCACTAACTAAATACAAACAAGCATGTGTTAAAAAAAAAAAAAAAGTGGAGCAGCAAAATAAAGGAATGAAATAATCCACAACCGGTCAAAGTGACTGTCTCCTAGAGTCTTGCCCTCTCCATACCTTCTTTTTCTCCACAGCTGGCCTGCTGCATACACTGTCTGGCTGGATCCACCAGGCTGTGGAGCAGGAAGTCGTCTACTTTTCATCATGGTTTGCATAGGACCTTGTACAGGACTGGCACTAGGCATTTGGCAAATTTTAGTTAAAGACCCTTTGCACATTATCAGATAGTGGTGGCTTATAGTATCCAATGTCCCCAAGTCTTATCTACTGCATACAGCTCAACTCTAACACAGTGTAAACGAAATCTGGCAGGGCTGTCTATGAAGGTGTAGTATTGGACAGCTTTATGAGCTTTGTTTTCACAAAGGTCATACAAAATCTGATGGTTTTATTACACATTAGAGTTTGAGAACGGAGGTGTAGAGTGCCCATTATTTGGCACAGGAATCCGAGATGTTTTGGGAAATACCCTACTCTGCCTATATGCAGTAGCAGACCTTCACCCAACCTGTTTTACCACCACGTAGCCTTCGTGACTCCATGATATGCACAGACTCTTCCAGTCCTATATCAGGCCTTCAGAAACGCAGTCTGGAGGAGAAGTTTAGGTGGCTTCAAGAATATTAGTGCAGTTGCTCCCAAATACTCTACCCCTACTTGGAAGGATTTGAAGAAACTGTGGCAAGGAGAGACAGAGGAGACATAAGCTGTCTCCTTCCACATTATACAGTGAATAATAAGAACAAAGCATTGTTTGCAAAAATCATTCACAAACGGAAAAGGAGGCTAATTTAAAATTAATTTCATTTATAATAAATACCTCCACCGGCATTTTTATAAATAAAACACCAGCAGTTATTATTCTACTATGTATTTACAAGAAACGGGCAACTCTAAAAAACAATAGAAGGACATCCCGTTCCTTAGAAGTTTATGACTGATAAATCATAAGACAACACCTACCTTGTCAGAGTCATTACAGGTCCATCTTGCTTCAAACTCAGTCGACATATGGTTTACTATCTACCTAGATAAGAGTAGAATCAACCCCAAATTTCTGTCATTCCTCCCACAGGCATCTCAGTTTTTCTCCCTTCAATGACTTTTTAAAGTTCCCAGAGCATGAAACATCACTTTGATGCTGCATCGCATCCAGTTAGGAAGCTCTGGCATGTAGTGTTATGTTGAAACCAACATGCAAATGTAATCAGGAATGACACGTCGTCCCAATAATGCAGTCATTCAGCTTTGAGAAACTCGAACAGACAGATTATAAAACAGAGATTCTCACAGCCACAGGTTGGTGCTTTTGGAAACAAATCACTATGTCAAACTTTAAAGAAAGTTTGAGAAAGATCTTAAAGGAAGATGCCCCAAGCCTGTCAGCGTTAAAGAGGCATTTCGACAACGCCCTTAATAACATGATTTAACTTTTGGTCAGCCCTGAATTAGTCAGGCAGTCAGACTAGATGATCGTTGTAGGTCCTTTGCAACTGGAACTATTCTTCTCTTCTAAATTTTCAGTCTTTAAAATATTCACTCATGGACCTAGAGTTGGCTGTTGAGATCTAATGGAGAAGTCCCACAGCCTGCATGTTGCCACCAGAGCATTTGAGCTGCAGTAAAAGCTGAACGTGCAGCTCTGAGGGTTTTCCTTCCTCATCTCTACAGCACTGGCAGCCTCAGCCAAACATTCCCAAGCTATTGAATCGAAGAATAGGAGGGAGAGGAAGTGAGATTTTTCTCACCTCTTTTCCAGCTAATTTTTGTTAATATTTATTTAGAAGACCAGATTGTGCTAACGTCCTTTTGGAAATATCCCCTGTTGCATCCCATCCACTGGCCAGGAAGATTATGAGTCCTATCAGGGTGGGAAGACCTTCTCCCTCATTGCTGATCAGCATGACTCACCCAGAAAAGGCTCTATGTGCTTTGTTAAAGCAAATCTCACATGCTGATGATTGCTGTCTGCCCTCATCCTCTGTATCTGGGCTAAGGACACTTGGTCTCAGCGGAGGGTTTAACTGCCTGGTCTTTCTGGTCTTAAACAGCACATACACGCTTGTGTGGGCCTTCTGTGTAAGTGTGACCTGCGGTGTTTTACTAGCAATATTGATTTTGGCTTTACAATACTCCTGTTATCCCTATTACAAAGATGAGGGAAAAGGCACAGTTAAATGACTTATCAAGGCTGACAAAAGCAGCAAGTGTCAGAGCTGAGAATAGAAACCAGATCACCTGAGGTTTCATTTCTGGAAACATTTCTTGTTTCCTCTTCCTTTGAATCTTTGTTTAATACTGGGGCAGGTCATTTGAAATCTGGGCAATATTCAGATATGCTTTCTTTCCCAGAAGGAAATAAAGCTTTACAGGCTCACTTTACAGAGGCAGCCGGTCTGCTCACACTGCCGAGGTTTTGCAGCTCTCACAGGACGCTGCAAAATCCAGCAATCAGACCTGTGCAGCCGGAGTGCTTTCAGAGGAGATGGCAATGCACAGAAATGGCGTATTATCTAAAAACAGCCTTGCACAATATGTTTCTATGGTCATCAGAAACTAATCTTTGAAATGGTCCCTGATGAGAGCCGGATTGGCCCGAGCTGCCTTCTGAAAATGTTCCAATTCCTCCTTTGCATCCGGTGTGTGTTTATTGGAGAAAGAATAAGTTCTCGTTTAAATCCTGCACATGTATTTGCACTGTGACCTTTTTAGCTGTTACCTCACGGCTATATCTGAAATTGGTAATAAAATGCAACTCATGGTAAAGAACTGCTGGGTGATTTTATACAACTATAATTTTACACTCTCAGAAGGCAGAATATGTAATTCCTTAAGCCACACACGGGAACTTGGTGATACTGCGCTGGATTTTTGTTTTCTAAGCCAACACCATGTGAATAAAGCCAACTCTATACAATGATAGAAGTAATGAGTTAAACAGATATGCATTTTCGCTGATCTTGATGCAGAGTGAGAAACCAACGTGAAGTCCCATTGAAGTGAGGTTGTAGCAAAGGGGGAGTCAGCCTCTTCTCCCCCAGGCAACTAGCGATAGGACAAGAGGACATAGCCTCAGGCTTCGCCAGGGGAGGTTCAGGTTGGACATTAGGAAGAATTTCTTCTCAGAAAGGGTCATTAGACATTGGAAGGGGCTGCCCAGGGAGGTGGTGGAGTCACCATCTCGGGAGGGGTTTAAGAAAAGACTGGACATGGCACTTAGTGCCATGGTCTAGTTGCCATGGTGGTGTCAGGGCAATGGTTGGACTCGATGATCCCAGAGGTCTCTTCCAACCTGATTGATTCTGTGATTCTGTGAAATACAGGCACAAACAGCTCCCGTAGCACATGATCGTGCATCTTAGTGGGTTTATATGTGTTTACCTATAACTGCTACATAAGTGTTTCTGAAGAGTCTCCTAAGTCCACCACACTTCAAATAATTTCCAAGACATCCTACTGATGTGTGAAAAAATACAACTGACCAGTGTAATTAACGACTGACAGAGAGAGGGAACGCTGGAAAATGTGATTATATATAACCTTCTCCTTATCTTGGATTAACTTATTGCATTCCAGAATTGGTCTAATTTTAAGACTACAGTAAGGAGCCTTTGTGTTAGGTAGTGGTCAAATGCAAAGAAAGTCATAATATGAAAACCAAATATTTAATATCACTCTGTTTCCTCATAAAGTCCACGCAGGCAGGCTCCTGCCATGCACAGAACAGCACTGAGCTCAATGGTGCTCTGCCCAGCCACGGACCCAACAGTACAGGTACAGAAAAACTATTTCTATACAGAGACACTATACATATTTTCTATACAGTAAACATACTCTGAGTTGTCCTAATAGCTCGTTTACTAAAATAATTAAGTAATTAGAAACTACACTTGGTTTCGTGGCACTCTCTTCAAAATGCAATTGCATTTACATAAAGCAACTTTAGACTATACTTACAATGAACAGATTTCAGAAATTTTTGGCTGGCTTGGAAGACACTGATCAATCCTTTGAGCAGGATACCAAGTTGTCAGTTTTTCCAGTATCTTACAACAGAGATCTGCAGCGAGTGAGAGAGGACATGCAGCTTCTCTGGCTGCACTGCAGGCGAGCTCCTAAGGAAGGTCAGATCTGGAGGACAGAGCTGGGGCCACCAGGCAAACAAAGTGTAAATCAGAAGTTTGTCCTACCCTGCATTTCCAAATACTTATTTTTCAGGTTCAGAGCTCTTTAAAACACAGACAACTATAGACATGTCTCAAAACAAAGACCACACACGTAGATGTTGTCAACTTCCAATTAAAACAAGACACAGCTACCCAGTTCGTGCAAATGAGTCCATCTAGAGACATTTTTCCCCCCATAGAAAGTATAATGACTTTCATTCTCTGCCTATGCTTATTCTGGGTCTTAGATAATTCCTAAAAGATCTGAACAATCAGATCCAAATTCCTTACATGTACAGAAAGGCAGAACATGATGGAAAAGCCATTCAAACTCAGATTCTGAAACACTCATACTGTGTTTTTAAACCAAGTTATGGGTATATTTTTAACCACTAAAGAGTACCAACAAGTATTTAAAACCTAAAAAGATTCAGCAGAAAGGTGGAGGTACAGCAAGGTAGCAAGACATGAGCCATGCAGAGCTACCCACAGGTACTCATAGATTACCCACTTGCTGTACACCTGCAGGGAAGGAAACTGTCATCTGCGTTTCTGAACTGACAGCAATATTGCAACCCAGCAGGTACATGCAGGTTATGTGGTGAGATTTAAACTAGAGGCATACTTTGTAACTACATCAGCGTCTTTCTTTTCTACTACACGTTTATTTATTTCAGCTGACAACACTCTCCCTGTCCAGATTTGTAGCGGCACAATACAGTAGAAAAACACTTCAGAGTTCAAACTGGAGTTTCAGTTCAGCAACTAACACCAACACAGCAAAGCCCTTAAGCATTTCTAGCACCTTCACTGATCTGAGAACTACTATAACCAGCAACCCTGAGGCAACAAAACACACTGTATCTGGATAATTCTGAGCTTACTGGTAGTTCCCCATGAATCCATGCAGTAACTGTAGTAACAGAGATATCTGAATTTTTTGTTGGATTATACCTATACCAAACCAACCGTGGAAGAACCCCCAACACTACTTACATTAGCATGAACTTTCTGAGCACAATCATTTCACACAATATTTCTTTTTACACTAATGTAAACATCGATCTCCAAAAGCATATCAGAAAGTTATTACTCACACTTCATCTAGAACCTCTTTTCATAGATGACAAGACCAAAAGGGATCTACTTGCTCATCAAATCCATCACACTATCATATCCAGTTTATAATTGCTTTCCTAAACTGATCCTGGTTTACCTTACAGCCATGTTTTTGCTTTCATAGGCAGATCATTCTGGAATCTCACCTTTCAAATGGTTAAAAGCTTTCTACTTCACCCATAGTTTGTTTGTGGTCTGTTTCAATCTATTCAGCATTTTTTGTGCCAACACTGCCTTTTAGCTCAAATATATCTTTATAAATACATGAAGAAATAAAATCAGCGTAGGTGAACAATCACCTAACCTGCATAAGAATAAATCTTAGTTGTAGGTGTGCTGGACTTTCACTTCATGCTTCATCCCTGTGCTCATGTCAGCCTTTGAATGCTATTCCATGGCTGATTTAAACCTAAGGTCACAGCACCTCCATAAGGAGCAGACCCTGTTCACAGGCATGGCTTCCATCCAGCTCTGTCATGTCAGATCCCACAACAGTGTGCCTTCAGGTGGGCTGGATCAATTCACCTGTCTCATTGAAAACCGAAACTGCAAAGAAAATTATAATAAAAACTTTGATTTTTAGTTTTAGGAGCTGATGAAGATGGGGAGAACTTTTCTGGCATCAACCCACACAGAGCAGGTAGTGAAACCTTAAAAGCTAATCCCTTAATATGTCAAGCTTCGCCAGGGGAGGTTCAGGTTGGACATTAGGAAGCATTTCTTCTCAGAAAGGGTCATTAGACATTGGAAGGGGCTGCCCAGGGAGGTGGTGGAGTCACCATCTCTGGAGGGGTTTAAGAAAAGACTGGACATGGCACTTAGTGCTATGGTCTAGTTGCCATGGTTGTGTCAGGGCAATGGTTGGACTCGATGATCCCAGAGGTCTCTTCCAACCTGATCGATTCTGTGATTCTGTGTGTCTGCAAGCCCCAAAGAGCCCCCAAAGAAAATGCTGCTTTGTCTGGTTCAAATAGAAACCAGCTCTTAATTTACAGCCCTGCTCACTGAAATAATGCAAATCCTCCATTACTATCAAAGGTGTTATGTCACTACGGGAACTTTGAAGGGTAGATCGTAAGCCAGGATCATCAACAAATTTCAATGATGTCTTAAAGCAGGTTGCTCACAAGCAGCACTGTAGAGCAGCCTGGCAGGAAAAAAGTTCAGCTGTGCTCTGCCTTGCATTGTCAGGAGTGTTCATTTAAGGCATAAGTGATTCCTCAGTCATCTAAATAAAATATTTTTCAATATTCTAGATTTTTACATTTGTACAGCTATATTTGAGCACCTTTAGAACAAATTGCTGCTCTCACTCTAACCCCGTGGAGACCTTTAATCCTTTTAAACAAACTAATTCACATTTTGGCACTACAGAATATAAGTTTGTACTTTTTTTCTTCACGAGGACCAGAAACAGAGCAGGAAGGGTGGTTTAGGTGAATTGAAGTTGATTATATTCAACAGTTTTTCACAGAAATGGTAATTCACCTAGTTCTAATTCTACCGTATGCTCATATTTCCAGACTAATATCATCTAATTCACTTCAAACTTGCCAACAGAAAACAGTTTAAAAAAAAATTAAGTATCCATCAGTCTTATGGGAAATTTCCTGAGCCTCTGAAAATGTTCCCTACATCATCTCCCATTTCCTTCCTCCACATCTGTAAAATCTGATTTCACAAATGCTTTCTTGACCCAATATCTTTTCCATTTTTAACAACTTCTAAATCTTCTACTTCTCACCTTGAGGCTTACCTTTATATTTTAGGATATTTTCTTAGAAATTAACTCCTGAGAGGACATTTTAGCAGATGCATTCATAAGGATACAAATAATATTTTTAATGATTTGTAAAAAATAGCTAAATTTCTGGAGGCACTTGTAGAGTTTTTTTTTCATCAGTCTTCATTCTATTTTTCGTTATTACGGTTGTTTTGTCCTTTAAAATCCAAACCACTATGGTTTAGTGAAATTATGACACTAACTCAATTTTTTTACATCTATTTAAGCATTCAATTTTTTTAAAGTTGTCACGAGGTTTTTTGTCCCCTAGAGGTGATTCATTCTTCGTTATTTATCAAACTATTCTATAGATTTTCAATACATTTGCCCAGGATCAAGTCTAGCCTAAAAACTGGATTTTTTTGCAATTTCATTGAGAAAATACGGCAAGAAAGTGCCTTCTAGTTCTCTGTCAAGGCAGAACATTTTCCAGGTTTTCTTTTGGTAACACAGAAAAGTTAAAATATCATGGACTTTTACACTAGTTCCTAATTTTCACACTAAAATGTTTTGCATTATGGTAGAATAATACGAATGCAAAATAATAAATTTAAAATGACAAAAATGTCTTTCAAATCTCACCATAGTGTCTCAGTTCATTAGGAATAATCTTGTCCACAGTGTGATATCAGCATGGTCATTTCTTCACCATTAGTCTCTGAAAAGCAGTTGAATTCCAAATTAATAGTAATCTGTAAAATAAGCACAAAAGGTCATAATCTGGTTCCTAACAGGGATCCTGGGCTTCTACTGGTGTCACGAAGATCCAGACAGCCACGTCTGTAGCTTGACAATGGCATATCCCTAAAATGCAGTTCTGCTCCCCAAAGGGACTAGAGAATAGCCAATTATTCAACAGATGTGTTCCACATACATATTTAAAATTACATTACCTGTGTTCGCATAAATACGAATGTTTACTACTGATTAGCAGTATATAGCAAACAGAGCCATAAAATATTCTTTTAGAGGGAGTCTTGCCCTTCTAATGTACCAGGAGCAGGCTTGTTGACAAAAGGACAATTAGGTCGCAAGTTTTTAACAACCTACAGTCAAAACACTAATATCTGCTAAAAATAAATGGTATAATATGGTCCTAAATTTATAGAGATCCATGTTCAGTTCATAATTTACAACAAAAAGTGCTATTTGACACACCTATGTCATCTGGAAAATGTAACAAGTTTTTGTTTAAAAATAATTTCCCTGGGTTTTTCTGAAGTCTTTTTAGCATGAAGAACTGCAAATCATACCAAATGGGAAGATTTTTTTTTTTTTCAATTTAGAATGACAACTCATTCAAAACATTATTCAAATGTATGTGGAAAAAGCTTTCCAAAAAATTCTCCCGTCATAAATGAGAACATTCCTTTTCAGTGGAATGCCATCTTTCATTTGCCCTGAAATTACTGTTTATTTTTTATAACTCCAAAATATTCTTTTTAAGTAGTAATGAACATTATAAAAGTCTCTTTTAATTACCAGAAAACAAACAAAAATTTTGTACAGCTCTATCTATGTTCTAGTTGCAGGATTAAATACTCCTTTTACAAATGTCTATACTGATAATTACACAGGAGTAAGAGCAGCTAAAGATAGAAATGGGGGAAAAAATGAAGTTACATATTAAGCTGCCTCAGTTTAATTCTAGAAAATATTTATTATTTTATTATTATAGATGCTAAATACTATATATAGGTTAGACAGTCTGGAGTGTCACTATTGCAGATGCTGTACAAAGCCAAGCAGGGACACAGTCTCCAGAAGCCACCAGTGAAACCTCTTCTTCCTACAAAATCCCTTCTGCACCGAGCAGATGCCAGACAGGTAATAGACCAAAGACAGTGACAACAAAGAAAAGTAAATTACTCAGACTGATTTCTACTACAGAAAAGCCAATAGAAACTTTTTAAACAAAAAGAAGAAAATAAATCAAGTTTTTTCCCTGAAAGAAAATACACTTTACAGGAAAACACTTTGTTTTGCAGCAAACATGGATGCTGACATTGTGCTTCTACCCCACAGTTGCTTTTCAGTGCTTGGCTTTGCAGAGCCTTCCTGCAGCCCCAGAAGCACTGAGATGTTTAGGACATGAACCCTCAAACCGTCCCTAAGAAGAATTCCCACTGCAGCAGTAAGAACTGACTCAGAGTCAGATATTAGTTATTTCCCCCCCCATATAACTTCATGGTGTCTTTTTCTACTTTTATGGTTTTGTGTGTTTATTAGTAAATAAGTAAAATTAATAAAAATTATTAAACACTATGTTTTTACTAGTGAAGCTTGCTCTAAAATACTAGTCTGAAGTAAGGCTAGGTGGAAGTCCACTTCCACCACTTTCCATCAAAACAAAAAATTTGAAGTATTTTCCCTAAATATCACCAAAACGAGAATGAGAGCAAGACAAAAGTTTGATCCTGATATCCTTTGAAGTGTTTAATCTCAAAAATCCTAAATTCATGCAACTGTCTCTCTCTGCAGCAAAGCAAATGGATCCGCATTATCAGCCAGAAGATCTTCACGTTTTGACTCAGAGATATTATGATTTTCTGCTCTCAAATCATTACGTTTAGAGGTTTGAGGTCTTCTTGTTTATGAACACATTTTGTTTCCTGAAGAAGCCAAGAGCTAACCGTGTTATTGTCACACCAAACAGATAAAAAATATTGGTGTCCAATTGTCACAAAAACATACAGTAAATTCCCATTTTGTATGACTTCTCTTCAAAAAATGTCCATTTTCATTTTGTTATTTGCTTTTCTGCAAATAAAAAACTTGAAACTTTTTTTTCCCCCACAAAGTATCTGGCTTTACACTGAAGAAACAAACATACAAACACGACTACAAGGACCTGAAGAAGTTTGAACATTATACACCTGAACAAACAAGGCAGGAAAATAGGCTCATGCTACAAGTTGAGAGGAAAAAAAAACAAAACCAAAAAAACTTCTTTAAAAAATGTGAACTAACTAATCGGATAGGTGTGAAATGCCAACCGCTGAAGCAGGAATTGAGGCAGTCCTGGCCATGCCACTGATCTGCTAAACAACCTCAAGAAAATCACCGTTCCCATGTTCGAAGGGAGTTATCTCAAGAAGATACAGTTTCTTATAGCGAGATGCTGAGAAATGAGGGATTTCACCATTGCTCATTATAACTGAATGCTATATATTCTCTAATTCTTGAAATAAATAAAAAAATACATATATAGGGCTTTATCAGATCAACACTAGAAGCAATTACAAAGCCTGAAGATTTTAAACAGCATACATATAGGATGAATCCTATAAATGAGTACAGAAAAGAACTATTTGGACTTGAAAGAGTTTAGGTGTTCCAGGTGGAAAAGGGGCAGTAGTTGCAAAATGCCATCATTCAAACAGTTCAGAGAATCATTTTCAGCCAAAGTTCTACACAGGGATTCAGGTATTTTACCTCAATTAAATTAACTAAAATAGAGTTTAATAATTACATATGATCAAACAATGGCTTCCAACAGTTATCCTTTCTGTAATTTCAAAGATTAGAAGATTAAATGGAAGATGGATACCATCTCTGACTTCTCAAATAATGAAAATCATATCGCTTTCCATTTCCAAAATGGAAATTTTACTTAGAAAAATTAAAATGGGATTTTTTTTCAATTTAATTTCTCAAACCTTTTGGAAGTCGGGAAATTTATCATAATTCTTTCCCACAGAAAATTTCGGTTTTGATCAATTAGCAGTTCTGGATGAAAAGGCTTTAATCAAAAAGCTTGATTAACTGATTTCATTGTAAAAGCCATAAGATTCATTGCCATAACAACAGTGTCCAGCTTCAATATCCAGTCGTTTCCCATATAGCACTCTCCACTCATCTAAAACACAAAACTTGCCAAGACAAGCATGGAGGTTTCACTGGTAGTTTTCAATGTTCACAGACCTCTATTGAGAGGATATTTTCCTGCCGTGTTCAATGCCATCCATACTTATTCACAGTGACAGTATTGATTCTCTGAAGTCTAGAGAAACACTTTAGGTAGTCTGGAGTCTGCTCAACAAGACATTAAAACCAAGAAGTTAGATGAGGAATTGGAAAAATTATATATCAGTAAAGGGGAATTTGTCCATCTCAGGACCGATTCTTACACAATACTCCGTTTGACATCTCCAGCTAGAGAAAGTTCAGTGGAAGGTTTGCTGTACATGAACTGAAGAAGTCCATAGTCATGGTATTTTGGTCATCTCTGACAACTGGATAACAAGAAAGAGCACAGTCCTGGCACACGTGGTTGGATGTAATTGCACATCAATAAGCACTGTAGATGCCAAACAGAAGAGTGGTGCAAAAATATGCTGTGGTTGGCAACTGCAGGTGAGGAGGAACTTCTGGCATATATGCGCACAGAAGCTTATGGGGAGGCAGGTGACTTCCCAAAGAGTTGTTTGCTTTTTTTGACAAGTGTTTTCTTTCCATGTTGATGATGTACCTGAGCTAAATGTATTGTTACACCAAGACTGACAGATGCAGTTCATATTTCAAGTGCTGTCCATTTAATTCATGAGCAGTAGACATATGATGAAAGTCTAATGGCATCCACAGTTTTAGCATAACTCTGTGGAAGAAAATATTTGCTGAAATATTTGTCCAGCTTGGATACATCAATCAAAATAAAGAACAACCAGCCCAGGATGGTAAAGCGATGCGATGAGTAAGTAGATTGCAATCATTATCTCCTGAAAAATATGAAAGCCAACAGAGGTCTCTGGCAAGGCATTGACTATTATCTTTATGTACTTAAATCAGAGTTTACATGCTGTCATACCCACTTCTGAAGTGCGATGACATTCAGGCAAAGGAAAGGTAAAATATTCCAAGATCCATTTTTGTAATCAAAGCAACTTAGATCCACTTATAGCCTCCAAACCAGCACAGATATCACAGTGGAGCTCTTCTGCAAGAGGAGAGGTTCACAAGAGTGGGTGCATGACATCCAGGTGGTCAAGAAAAACCCAGTTGACTCCAGCTATGTTTTCCACAGTCTCGGTCAGCTCTGAACAGGGATGGGGCTTCACGTGGGCAATGTCCTCTCTGAGACGAGCAGCAGACCCAAGGTCCTCGGTAATTATGGTTATTAAAGATTCAGTGTAACTTTTTCTGAGTGTAGACGTGCGAGCACTAACATCCTGGCCAAATACCAACTTGGATAATTATTTTGCCTACCTAAATGTCCCCGTTTTCATTTGAATAAGGTATTCTTCATTTCCAAAGCTGTTACACAGTGCTGTTGAGCGCTGTTAAACAGCTGCAATATTTCACCCCTGAGATGGCTGCATTTCAGTTGTGGGTGATGCTATCCAAAGAGTTTGAATATCAGTTTAATCACTTTGGCATCCTTCAGGAACAAAGTCACTACTTAAATGTAAGATTATTGTAGAGAATAAAATTGTCAATAAATGTAGTAATGTCTATCTCTAACTATAAGCAATTACAGAGCTAATCTCCAACTCTCAAAAAATAACACCAGATGGTATTTTTCAGAAAAGTCAAATGTAGAATATTATATTATTTTGCATTTTTCAGTATATCATGATGGCAAATAATATTATGTGAATCCTGCAAGTACAAGAAAAATCTGCAAGTATAACATTCTTCTCTTCCAGCGAACATCCTGTGAATTCATAAATATTTACATTTTGCAAGTTATAATTATATAGCACTGGATGAAAAAGAAGCAAAAAAAAGTGACTGTATATACAAGTTTGTAAAAGAACATTCATAAATTAAAAATGTGCATTGTTCTGAAAACGATACCCACTGCGTTTTTTGTGTCTGTATGCCAAACCATAGGATAGCTTCCCACCTCTCTCTCAGTTGGGTAAAAATTATACTTGTAGGTTTGAATGACTATTGATTTCTTATTATAGTTTCTATTAATAGTTGTAAATCATTATGTATGAGCTCATCATTGTAGGTATTTGCTGAAAGAGAAAGAGAAGTTTGTATTGCTACAGGGATAATCCTCCTTCACAACTTGACAAACACAATTACAGATGCACTCCAAATATATATTTTGTGGAAAAAAAACACAGTTACCTAAATTGGTACAGCTAAATGTTATCTTGTTATTGGGGTTCTTTAGTTGGATTTTTGTATTAGTTGACTTGGTTCAACAATTTATATACCAGCGGACAATTTTAGCTTTAATGAATCTGAACTGCATGAAAGTCTTGAAGTTGAGATTTCGGTTTCAATCCTATTTTTTTCAGCAACCAGGGTAACTATTCATTGAAGACTATTTTTATTGAAGGAATTTTACCATTTTGATTCATGAATAATCCATGAACAGATGTTGATTTTTACAAGTTCAGTTGTTACTTGAAATTGTTTGAATACTTTATACAAACATACTGCAACCTCTGGGTTATTTGTATATGTTTTTGTTCTATTATGGTCTTCAACTATTCATTGTAAGATAGATCGTCTCCTCATACAACTAAATCCTTACAAATGTAAAAAAATTGTTTGGACGAGTGACCCAGGCATGTTATTCATGATGTAAATTCTTTAGAAAAAGAATTCCTTTATGACCAGAAAAATCATATTTTTCTCTCTCTGAAGTATTTTTTTGGTTTTATTGTTGATCGAAAAACGAAACCACAGTGGTAGCACCTTTCCTTTGTAGACGTTTTTGACCAGGACTGCTTTTCTACTTCCCCTTGGCAAACCATGCATTTCTTACTCTTGCTTTCCTTTTTCAAGCATGACAAATTTACATCCACACCATACCGTTTATCACAGGGGAAGCCTGTGAACACAGTAGGCAACTTTCTAACAGTAATTTTACCTTGTTAACTTATGCAATATTACACTAATTCCAGACAATCAATGCCAGATCTTCCAAGAAGAAGGAGAAATGTCGCCACAACCGTTAGACTGAATCAGGTTTCCAAACCACTTAAAGCAATTGGATCTGAAGACCTTTTGCCTGCATTTACATAACATGAACCCCTCCCTCTTATCCTTGAGTTAGATCCCTTTTACATGCCTTCCTGGCAGTCACTGGACAGATATATATTGAAAAACAGACCACGGCTCTAGAAGGCAACTCAAGGTAGTTTATTGGAGCTGCAACCTCTAGGTTTCTCTGACCATCTGTGGAAGATTTACAGGAGAGCCTAAATCAAAACAACTGACAAAACTGTACTGATCAGAGACCTCACAGGTCCCTCAGCAGAAATGTTCTGGGAAGTGATTAAATGTTCTGTATCAAGACGCTACCTTAAATAGTAGAAATGAAGAGTTGCCAGTAGGACTATGGAGACAGACAGGCACTGGAGAGCTCCGTATTGGCTGTCACATTCATGAACTTGGGGAAGGAAGGTGGGGAGGCTGATGGGATGCTTGGCTTATGTCTGTAAGTTTGGCTAGTTGTGACATCTGTAAGGAGCCTGGCTTCTGCTCTTGGGCACTAGCCCAATACCCCTGACAGCCTGGAAGGAAGACTTAAAAATCAAATTCTAAGCAAGTTAGAGATTTTTATTTACGCTTGCAAGGCACATTATGATTTTTTTTATTTGTTTGTTTGTTTGTTTTTTAATGCATGGACATCTAGTAATGCTGTCTGGGTGACAACCGTGTGATTTTTATACCTGAGTCTTTCCCTATGCAGCATCTTCATGGAAGTTTATAACTGAGTCATTAGACCAGGTATGTTTATATGTTACCACATATTTCAATGTCTTAAATATACTAATCCCCATAGTTGACAGCACTTATGTTGCAATGACCTGCAGTCATCTGATCAACTTTCAGAATACTTACTAGCTATAATCAAATATATTCTCATCTCTTATTTGAACAAATCAAACAGAAATTGAATACATTTTTTTATGAACACTAGCAATATGTTCTCTTCTCTGATAATTTTGACATTAAAATTCCATTTTAATAATCCCATCCTTCAGGCTTTGCAGACTCTTAAGGTATTAAAGCAAAAATTATCCTAAGCAGTTAGATTATAATGTATTTAAAGATTAGACATTTCATGTTGAATATTAACTGCTCCACTTCCCAGGGAAAAAAAATGATGCAGGGTTTTTTTCTTGGATAATTTATACATTATTTGATAGGTTGACTATACAAAGTTCAAACCTTTTATGAAAAAATACTATAAAATATACTCATAGTCCTGCGTTATAGTAAAAAGCTGTATATAAAGGTACGAGAAAACATTTTTGCTTAAATCATTAGCATATTTCGATCCCTCAGAAATACACAAAATGGCTGTTCAATCTCAATGCAGCCTATCAGACTTCTGAGCTGAGGCAAGACTGCAAATATTTTACTATCTAAAGAACTTTTATTTACGTGTCACAAAAGATGGGACGCATATTTGGACTTTAAATTTTATAATAATACAAAATGTACAAGCACTACTTCATCATTTGAAACAAAAACTACACCAAAAAACTTAACTTTTAGCTAAACTCCTAAGTATTTTAGGTATTTGCCTAACTCATGACAATCCATGATAAAAGTATTATTTGAGTGGGGCAGAATTCTTTACTTCAAATTGACCAGCAGGAATATGTCCCATAGCCAGAGTAGTTTCCTTCACTGTTGCTCTTACCTTGCTTGCCTACCACACCCCATCGATGGACATCTTTATCCACACACCTGCTCCCTTTCTAGATACTACACGACTGCTCTGCTTACTGCACCCCCTGCACATGGGTCTCTTGACTTACCCATCATTTGCCTCTTGTCATTCACTGTCTCTTTTAAGTCTCAGGCAGAAAGCGATGTGACAGCTATCAGAATCAAACAAATCAGCAGCCCCATCCCTTGTCAGAAGACAACACTAAAACCTTGTGCCCTAGCTTTCTGCTATACTCTGTGCATACACAGCTAGCTTTGGTTTTAAGCCTGTCCTGCTGCTTAGGTTCAATTGGTTTATTTATTTTTTTCTGTGGTGCTTGTTTCCCATGGAATGCTCAGATATGGGTCTGGACCCAGAATAACTGTTCAGCAACAGCTCCCCCAGCTCGTTACTGGCATGGACATGGTCCACTTGCTGCAATAAGCACTGGCAGAGCAAGACAAACGTCCATCCAGAAAGTCAGAGTAGCAGAAGTATCACACTTTACGTTCACCCCCTTACTCTGCAATAGCTTCTCTGTGTAGACAAACCACCTACAGACAAAAAAAAAAAAGTCTTTCTTTTTAGAGTTTCAACTACTGAACTTGCAGCATTGCTCAAAAGGACACTAACCCTCTTCTGCCAGTTCTCCTGGCAGCAGCAATACCTGCTGCCCCCCTTGCACGGCTTCCCCTCCTCGAGGCAACCAGCGCAGGGTGTTTCTCCTCTTCTTGTATAAACAGGGGAGAAAACCGTGTAATACAAAAGAGTCTTTTTCCATTGGTGGGTAAACAACATCAGAGAGAGCCTGGCTTTGTTTCCACACTGTATGACACCATAAATACACACCCTTTCCTGTACTATTACTTGTTCATTTTTTAACAATGTGCTTATGCTATTAGAAGTGTATTTTGGGTTATTTCTGTGGAACATTTAACATCTTTTCTTTGTCCTTTTGCCTTACCCTTCAATTTTGACCGTGATGGATCTAAGCGTATTTAGGACATTAAGGGCAAACTAAATTGTTGTTTATACTGTTAAATGTAAAAAGCATAATGGTAGGGTAGTGTCTATATTCTGGGAAATAAGTACACTTGTCTGATTTTTATTACATATCTTCTCTACTGATGTGTACCGAGCAAATTGTGGGGTCTCTGCTGAAAATGCAATATGAAAGTTTAATAGAAATCTCTGCAGGATGCGTCAACCTGAGCATACACTAAGCAACTCAAAACAAAGAAAAAATACTTGTGCTTTAGGAGACACGCTCCAAGAATGCCTAAACGGACCCAGTGCAATCACGGGGCTGGTAAACACAGGTAAGTGACAGACATGAGTTATCTCCTTCATCAACCACCACAGCTAGTATCTGGCATCAGCACCTGCCCTGGCTCCACACTCAGCTCCCAGGGCATTGCCAACCCCCAAGATACGGGCTAAAATATACTTCTGTAAATGACGCAGCTCATAGAAAATGCCTGTGAAATCCGGGGACAAGAACCCGCCAGGACTTTTTCCAAGCAAGATACACAATCTGGTGGCCTGTGCATGCAAGGGCTGCTAATCCGTCCACAGCCCCATGGACACACACGCCGCTTTGCCTGCCCAGATGTTTTCTGATTAATAATGAGGTCATCCGCAATGCCAAAAACGTGGCCTTGTAGTTCTCCAACACTCTTGGAAAGCCACAGAGTGTTTAAGGGGGATGGAAATATTAAATACAACATACGTATAAAACACAATAAATCAAATGAATTTGTTTAGATGAAAAGCACTTTTTTGTTTTTGTCAGTAGAGCAGTTGTATATTCCACAATTATTATAATGTTTTCTGACATAAAACTGCTGTATATCTGACTGCTGTATGTGACCCAGTCTTCTGGTTTCACCCCTTCTTGCTTTAGAGGACGGTTCTTAAGAAAATATCTGTATTTTATAGTACTTCACCATTTCCAAGGTCAAAATTAGAAAATGAGAAATATAAAATTAGAATAGGATAATACAAACCATTACTGGATCTGTTCCTCAGTCACTATTCCCCAAAAAGCATTGAGAAAAAGAGTGAAAAGGGGCTCGCTTATTTGAATTTCTGCAGTGAAATGATGGGCAAAGCTGCACAGACAACTGAAATGCCTGACCCTAAACAAACCAGAGAGACATGGACACACTGCAGCCTTGCTTCACCTTCAGAAAGCTGTTGGCATCACCCTCATGATCATTCCACTCCACTGCTTTTGCTTTACAACTTTACATTTAACCACAAATAACATCAAGGAGAGCACCAAACAGCTGAGCGTTGCTTGTACCGTAATGTTCTAGAGTCCCTAAAGACAGAGACCCCAAAATGGACATGCTTACGGAGACCGAGGGCTGGTCCTACGCCACCCAGGGAAACACAGTCTGGGGACCACAAAGCCATGGGGGAATGCAGCTTTTTCCAGGCTCATGCAGCACCACCTATAGACAAAGACTCTACATTTCTCTGGAGTGTTTGGGAAATGGAAAACACTCCTAGCCTCGTTACCGCAGCTTTGCATATATTGCTTTTCTCCCGGCTGCCTCAAATGCTCAGGTGAGCAGCAAGGCTAGAGGGGGTTTGCACAGAACCTGAAAGCCTCTCATATATAATCCAGAAAGAAATCTTGAGAAAGCAAAGAAGGTGAATGAGAGTGATTGCCTGGCACCAAATACAGGGATCAAAAGCCCATAAAACTGACTTCTGCATAAAGAGCCGTTCCTGAGGACTCTTCACGCAGAGCCAGGAGCCTCAATAAACAGTTATTTTGGGGATTTTCTGCTGTGACTCTTTTCTGTAGCACACAGACATCAAACTGGAAATAACACTACTGCTAAGAAATAGCACCCTGAATACTTACTGCTTCCCCGTCTCCTTCTGCACATTTCAGGCTCCGTGCGACGTCAGAAGCCTGTGCAACCTCAGCGCTGCAATCTGGAATTTGCCATAAGTGTCCCTGGAGCGGGGCTGTATGCGAGAGTATAAAGGTTTGGGATTTTTTAATTATGTTTCTGTGCCTACAAAGAGAATCTTGAAAACGTGAAGTGCACCATGCAGGAACTGATGTCTCCCCGTTTCCAGAAAGTATGAAACGAATCGTGCCTTGAGAGATGCGAGGCATCCCATTCTCCTTCGTGCCAATCCTAAAGATGACAATCTGCAGCACAATGAGAAGTGAAGATGTGAGTACAGAAAAAAAAAGAAAGAAAAAGAAAGCAAAGTTAGTTTTCACATAAATAGGATATCTGTCTTGCAGAATATGCTTTCTACTAGATTTCAGAAAAAAAAAAATCACCAAAAAAAACCCAAACAAACAAAACCCATACCTCTGAAATGGAAATAAAGTCCTACAATCTAGACACTTGTTGCAGAATTTAGATGTGGCTTGATATAGAGCTGATACAAAATAATACCTCTTGAATTAAAATATTTCTGATGAACTTCTCTTATACTGGCTGTTTTCCTAATTTAATTAATTTTAGAACTTTGGATGAGTTCAAACTTACAACATTTGGGGTTTTAAATTCAGGATTTTATGTCGCATTTTATGCCAGTTAGTGATAACGACATATCTTGAACTTCAAAGGTGTCTAACCAATTAGAGATTCTCTGGAAGAGAAAATGCAGAGAGGAAAAATAAAAGAAAAACTATATTTGGATAGTTTTCCACAAATGGTAAATATTAAGCCCATTTTGAGAACATTTGTATAGTATTACACGTACAGTTTTCTTTAAAATTCTGACTAATTTGAATTTTCAGGATGTGAAACAACAGCAGTGCTGTGAGTCTCCTCTTCAGCCAGTCTTTTATTTGTACAGCCCTATAACACCATTATTTCATGCTACATGTGTTGCTTGTTATATATCCTAAAAATTCAATTTTCTGATCCGAGAAGCAAAGACCTATAAGAGGTGAAGCTAGTCATTTGATCATAAAGTGTTGTCAATGTAAAGGAAACTGCTTTTGAACACTCTGCCACCACCCTTATTTGTGGTAATCATGCAAATCACTGCAAACAGCTCCGAA